>NW_007256368.1:662748-666476 GCF_000164805.1 Carlito syrichta | reverse complement strand
AAATAAAAAAATCATCCGGGCATGGTAGCGCATGCCTGTAATTACGGCTACTTGGAAGGCTGAGGTGGAAGGATCACCGGAGCCCAGCAGGTCAAGGCTGCGGTGGCCGGGAGCGGCCACTGCACTCCAGTCTGGGTGACAGAGTGAGACTCCAACTCAAAAAAAAAAAAAACAAAAAAGAAAGTGATATTATACTTGTAAGTTCTTTTTGAGTTGTGATCTTACTCTTCTCTTTCAGATTGGAGTGCGCAAGCATGGTTTATAGCCTCGACCTTCTGGGTTCAGATCTTCCCACCTCAGCCTCACCTGTAGTCCTTTGTTTCCTTATAGATCTCTTGTCAGATATTTCTGTTCATTATTGAAAGTGGTGTATTGAATTCTTTGAGTTTGCTATGTGTTTTTTGCTTTGTCAATATTTGCACCATATATTTGGGAACCATGATATTAGTTACATTCACATCATTACTAACTATAGATTCCTAGTAAATTGACCCTTTTATATTATACCATTCTTTGCTCATTGTGAGAGCTTTTCACGTACTGTATGTTTTGTCTGATATAATGTGGCAAACCTGTCTTGTTTCAGTATTATTTGTGTAGAATACAGTAAGTCTCTTGCATATGAACTTTCTTTTATTTTATTTATTTATTTTTTTGAGTTGGAGTCTCACTCTGTCACCCAGACTGGAGTGCAGTGGCTGCTCCTGGCCACCGCAGCCTCGACCTACTGGGCTCCGGCGATCCTTCCGCCTCAGCCTTCCAAGTAGCCAGAATTACAGGTGCGTGCTACCATACCTGGCTAATTTTTTTTTTTTTTCTTTATTGTAGAGATGAGGTCTTGCTGCCCAGGCGGGTCTTAAACCCATGGGCTCAGGCAATCCACTCACCTCAGCCTCCCAAAGGCACGGGATTACAGGCTGAGCCACCGAGTTCGGCTGACATCTCTTTTTGAATTTGTTCTTTACTTCTACATCTTCTGTTTCCTTTTCAATGTGCTTCCAACACTTTCACAGTGAGAGCTTCATGTCTTGTGATGGACGGCATGACACGACTACTCTTCCATTCCTTTGTGAGTTTTAGGAAATTCTGAAGACATTTCTAGAGACTCCTATTTTTAGCCATTTAAAAAATCTAGCTGGGCTTGGTGGCTCAGCCTGTAATCCTGCACCTTGGGATGCTGAGGTGAGTGGATTGCCTGAGCCCGCGGTTCGAGACCCACCTGGGCAACTTGGCGAGACCTCATCTCTACACTAAATCAAAAAATCAGCCGGGCATGGTAGCACGTGCCTGTAATTCTGGCTACTTGGAAAACTGAGGTGGAAGGATCGCCGGAGCCCAGTGTGTTGAGGCTGTGGTGGCCGGGAGCGGCCACTGCACTCCAGTCTGGGTGACAGAGTGAGATTCCAACTCAAAAAAAAAAAAAAAATCTGTAGCCAGGAGCAGTGTCTCAAGCTTGTAATCCCACCAGGTTTGGGGGCCAAGGTAAGGGGATTGCCTGAACCCATGGGTTCAAGGTGAGCCTGGGCAAAATGACGAGACTTCCTCTCTATAATAAATCAAATAATTAGCAGGGCATAGTAGTGTATGGCTGTAGTTCTAGCTAATTGAAAGACTGAGACAAGGGTGGCCTGAGCCCGGCAGGTCGATGCAGGGAAGGCCATGAGCGTGCCACTGCACTCCAGCCTCGGCAACCGAGTGATACTGACTTAAAAAAAATTTTAAAAATCTGTTTACCTCAACATGTCAGAATTGTATAAGGAGAGTAGTGGAGTTATTGGGATTTTGTTTAGAAATCCCGAGAGCACTAGGGGCAGGTGTGTCACATGTTTTCAGCATTATAACATTCCATTTTTTTGCTTTTCTTGAGTCCTCACTCTGTCACCCACACTGAAGTGCAGTGGCATGTTCTCAGCTACCTTAACCTTGACCTGCTGGGCTCTGGTGATCCTTCTGTCTCAGCCTTCCAAGTAGCTGGAACCACAGTGTGTGCAAACATGCTCAGCTAATTTTGATTTATTATAGAGACAATGTCTTGCCAAGTTGCTCAGGCTGATCTGAAACCCCTGGATTCTGGAGAGTCTCTCACCTCCACCTCTCAAAGTGTTGGGATTGCAGGTGTGGGCTACTGTGGCCGGCTATATAATATCTTGTTCTATGGAAGTTTCAAGCATGATGCTCTAGGAATTTAGATTAATTTTTTTTTTGAATTGGAATCTCACTCTGTTGCCCAGACTGGAGTGCAGTGGCTACTCCCGGCCACAGCAGCCTCGCCTGCTGGGCTCCGGTGATCCTTCTGCCTCAGTCTTCCAAGTAGCTGGAACTACAGGCGCGCACTACCACGCCCGGCTAATTTTTGATTTATTGTAGAGATGAGGTCTCACCAAGTTGCCCAGGCGGGTCTCGAACACGCGGGCTCAGGCAATCCAGTCACAACCTCCCAAAGGCGCAGGATTACAGACTGAGCCACCGATCCCGGCTAATTGTTTTGTTTTTTGTTTTTTTTGAGTTGGAGTCTCACTCTGTTGCCCAGACTGGAGGGCAGTGGCACGCTTCCGGCCACCACAGCCTCGACCTGCTGGGATCTGGCGATCCTTCCGCCTCAGTCTTCCAAGTAGTTGGAACTACAGGTGTGCGCTACCACACCCAGTTGGTAATTAAAAAAAAAAATTTATTGCAGAGATGAGGATTTGCCAAGTTGCCTGGGCGTGTCTTGAATCCTCGGCTCAGGCAACCCACTCACCTCAGCCTCCCAAAGTGCGGGATTACAGGCTGAGCCACCGAGCCTGGCTTAACTTTTTATTTTTTGAGTTGGAATCTCCATCTGTCACCTATGCTGGAGTGCAGTGTTACAGTCACAGTCATGCCAGTGTCGACCTGCTGGGCTCCAGTGATCCTTCTTCCTCAGCCTCCCAAGTAGCCAGGACTACAGGTATATGCTACCTCATCTGGTGGTCTCACCAAATTGCTTGGGCTGACTGAGTAATTTTTTTTCAGAGCACAAAGCATTACATTAAATAGAAGATAATCTAATCTCATATTACATTAAAATTTTTCTTTTCAAGTATAAACTAAGGTTACAAATTTAAATTGTATATGCCTAAATATCTCTACTGTATAATAGTATAATGTCTCTATTAACCTCATTGAAGTCTTAAAAAAATGAATGCTGCAAAGTGAATTTAAAACCTTGCTGAACTTGAGCCTTTATAATACTATAAGAAAGTGATTGATGATAGTGGGAAACTCCCAGGGGAGGGGATGAATTTGAGAGTTGAGGGAAACTACCAGGGGAGGGAGGGGCACACCTCATCAAGATGTATACCTTCATAATTAACATTTGTATACCTAACCCCGAATTCCACCCCACGTCTTTAAAATAAAACATTTTTTAAAATTGTCAAACATATAGTTAATTTCCTGTTACCTTTTTCTTTAAAGTATCATTTTAAAATTTTGTCTTTTTTAGTATAAAAAGTACTAGGACTATGTTCTATATACTTCTATTTTTTAGTTTGCAATATAATCGTTTACATGTAATTTTAGTTTGAAAACTTCTGAAGTGCCATACTTGAATTTACATATTAAATAAAAAGTGAATTAGATAATTGATAAGCCCCGAAATTTAATGTTTTTATGTTTGTTTATTGGATGTAAATAAGTTTCTTTTCTTTTTGGGTTGGAGTCTCACTCTGTTGCCCAGACTGGAGTGCAGTGGCCGCTCCCGGCCA
>NW_007256368.1:658994-662728 GCF_000164805.1 Carlito syrichta | reverse complement strand
CGGGCGTGGTAGCGCGCGCCTGTAGTTCCGGCTACTCGGAAGGCTGAGGCGGAAGGATCGCCAGAGCCCGGCAGGTCGAGGCTGCGGTGGCCGGGAGCGGCCACGGCCCTCCAGTCTGGGCCACGGAGTGAGACTCCGACTCAAAACAAAACAAAACAAAAACTGCACACCCGCTGGGTTCAGTGGCTCAGCCCGTAATCCCAGCACTTTGGGAGGCCGAGGCGAGTGGATTGCCTGAGCCCACAGATTTGAGAGCAGCCCCGGCAACTTGGCGAGACCGCGTCTCTACAATAAATCAAAAAATTAGCTGGACATGGTAGCTCATACCTGTAGTTCTGGCTACTTGGAAACCTGAGGTGGAAGGATCACTGGAGCCCAGCAGGTTGAGGCTGCGGTGGCTGGGAGCATGCCACCCTGGGTGACAGAGTGAGATTCCAACTCAAAAAACAAAAACAAGAACAAAAACAAAAAACAAACCACAAAACCGCCCTGCAGGAGGTTGCAGGGGACACACGCCAGGGACCACACTGCAGGCCTGAGTCCTGGTTGCTGCTGGGGTGAAATCAGCCAAATTCAGGCGCTAGGGAAGGGGAGGAGGACTCTGACAGGATGGGCCTGCATCCAGTCTCAAGGATAAAGACTCCTCTCCTCTCATTGTTCATGGAGGGTTTTACAAACGGACTTGGAAGCCGGGCACAGTGGCTCACATCTGTAATCCCAGCACTTTGGGAGGCGGAGGCAAGAGGATTGCCTGAGCCCAGGGGTTCAAGACCAGCCTGAGCAACTTGGTGAGACCTCATTGTCTCTACCGCGAATAAAAAAAGTAGCCAGGCATGGCGGTGCGCGCCTTTGGTTCCAGCTACTTGGAAGGCTGAGGCGGAAGAATCGCCTGAGCCCAGCAGGTCGAGGCTGCGGTGGCTGTGAGCGTGCCCCTGCACTCCAGCCTGGGCAACAGAGTGAAGTTCAATTCAAAAACAAACAAACAAACAGACAGACAGACATGAGCTTGGAAAGCAAAAGCAAAGCCCCAAAGCCACAAGGCTCTTTCCGTTGTAAGTGGGCAGGGAGGATCTCCCGGGATTAGCCTGTGTGGAGTGTGGTCACCCAGCCGGCTGGACCCAGCTCCCGCCAGACCCTTTGCGATGACCCTGAGCGAACCGTCCCCACCACGCCACACCCTCCACCCGAGGAAGCGTGCTTCCTTCCCATGACATGCACCCACGTGCTGGCATGAGGCTCACTGCGTCTACACCTCGAGGGCCTCTTCCGCCTTTGGTAAGAGCCCTTCCCTTCTGTCGCTCCGTGAGACTCTCCTGTCACGGCGGAGACGCTGCTTTGAGAGCACTCCCAGCATCCTCCTTGCTTGTGGCAAGTAACACACTCCTCTTGGCCACAGCCGGCATTCTTTTTTTTTTTTGAGTTGGAGTCTCCCTCCGTCGCCCAGACTGGAGTGCAACGGTCGCTCCCGGCCACGCAGCCTCGACCTGCTGGGCTCCGGCGATCCTTCTACCTCAGCCTTCCCAGTAGTGGGAACTACAGGCGTGCACTATCATGCCCGGCTAATTTTTGACTTATTGTAGAGATGAGGGCTCGCCAACTTGCCCAGGCGGGTCTCAAACCTGCAGGCTCAGGCAATTCACTCACCTCAGCCTCCCAAAGGCATGGGATTACAGGTTGAGCTACCAAGCCCAGCTGTAAATAGTTTTCACTAGCATTTCCATCTACTTTCCTCAACATGTACATGTATACTAATATCAAATATTCCCAACGGTTCATTTATGTATCAGTGTTTCATATCATATTTTATAATATTCATGTTGTCTCCAGTATTTAGAAACAAAGTTTTCTTTTTTTCTAATAAAGGGTAACTTACTGCTTTTCCTTTTGTGTAAAATAACAGCAGTATATTAATATAATTTGTAGGTTTGGGTACTATTATTTTAATGGTTATTCCTTAAAATTTTTTCATGAAAACCTTTGATAACTAATTATAATTATTAGTTATAATACATTTTTTATAAATGGTACAATGATTTTTTCATGCTTAAAGGACTTCGTGAACCAACAAGAGTCCATACTGAAAGGAAATCCTACAAATGTGAAGAATGTGACAAAGAGTTTAATTGGTATTCAAGTTTTATTCAGCATCAGAGAGTCCACACTGGAGAGAAAGCCTACAAATGTGAAGAATGTGGCAAAGTCTTGTGCACTAGAAACGGATTTATTGGACATATGAGGATCCACACTGGAGAGAAACCCTACAAATGTGAAGAATGTGGCAAACTCTTGTGCACTAGAAATGGATTTATTGAACATATGACAATCCATACTGGAGAAAAACCTTACAAATGTGAAGAATGTGACAAAGCCTTTAATTCATACTCAAATTTTACTCGGCATCAGAGAGTCCACACTGGAGAGAAACCCTACAAATGTAAAGAATGTGGCAAAACCTTTTCCACTAAAAGAAGATGTACTGAACATATGAGTATCCATACTGGAGAGAAATGCTACAAATGTAAAGAATGTGACAAAGCCTTTAATTGGTACTCAAGTTTTATTCGGCATCAGAAAGTCCACACTGGAAAGAAACACTACAAATGTGAAGAATGTGGCAAAGCCTTTTTCATTAAAAGCAGATGTACTGAACACATCTGTATCCATACTGGAGAGAAACACTATAAATGTGAGGAATGTGGCAAAGCTTTTTTCACTAAAAGAAGATTAACTGAACATATGAGGATCCATACTGGAATGAATCCCTACAAATGTGAAGAATGTGGCAAAGCCTTTTCCATGAAAAGAGTGTTTATTGAACATATGACAATCCATACTGGAGAGAAACCCTACAAATGTGAAGAATGTGGCAAAGGCTTTAGGAGGTACTCAAATCGTTCTCGCCATAAGAGAGTCCATAATGGAGAGAAACCCTATAAATGTAAAGAATGTGGCAAAGCCTTTTCCACTAAAAAACAATGTTCTGACCATATGAGTATCCATACTGGAGAGAAACACTACAAATGTGAAGAATGTGACAAACCCTTTGGCTCTTATACGGGACTTGCTCATCATAAAAGGATCCATACTCCAGAGAAATCCTACAAATGTAAAAAATGTGACAAAACCTTTGTGTGGCACTCAAATCTTACTCGACATCAGAAAATTCATACAAGAGAGAATCTCTGAAAATGTAAAGAATGAAACCAGGCTTGGTGGCTCAGCTTGTAATTCCAGCACTTTGGTATGATGAGATGAGTGGATTGTTGAGCCAGTGGGTTCAAGACCAGCCCAGACTACTTGGTGAGACCTTGTCTTACAATAAACCAAAAATTAGCAGGGCATGGAAATGGGTGCCTGTAGTTCTGGCTACTTGAAATGCTGAGGTGGAAGGATTGCTGGAACTTAGCATGTCAATGCTGGGGTGGCCGTGAGTGCCACTGCATTCCATCCTGAGCTAGAGTGAAACTTCAATTAAAAAAAAAATCATAAAGCATGTGGCAAAACCTTTAACTGTTACCCCAACTTTTCTTAACATCAGATAATTCCTACTTGGAAAATATCCTATAATGATTGGAAGAACATTTGTCAACATGCAGGCCATACACAAAATAATCAATTAGCTAAATTATCTGCTTACAAGTTGAATAAAATCAGATTGATTTTTTTTTTTTTTTGAGTTGAAGTCTCACTCTGTCGCCTAGACTGGAGTGCAGTGGCCGCTTCCGGCCACCGAA
>NW_007256368.1:612201-658974 GCF_000164805.1 Carlito syrichta | reverse complement strand
ATTTATTGTAGAGATGAGGTCTTGCTGCCCAGGCGGGTCTCGAACCCGCAGGCTCAGGCAATCCACTCACCTCAGCCTCCCAAAGGCGCAGGATTACAGGCTGAGCCACCGAGCCCGGCAGATTGATTTTTCATTCGAGAGGCATAAGTAGATTCCATGTATACTTTTGTTTTCGCATTGACAGAACTTTGGAGTTTTTTTGAAGAGCAAGTATGATTTATGTAACTCAAACCACATGATGCTATGCCTTCATTCCTTGTGTTTATGTAGAAGCATTTGATCAATTGTACCTTAGAACCCTGACAAACTCCTCTAGGTGAGCATCATTCTTCTCAACTTTTCTGTGGATGATGAAGGACTCTGAAATGCAAAATGCCTGAAAGGTTCCTTATGACTCATGTTGAGCAGCATTGCAAGTCCTGCATAAGGTAGGTTCTCAGGGTTACACTTTTGGTTGCTGAAATAAAAGACAAACATTCAGAGTTTTAGATATCAAGTGCCTTGCCAATTTCATATGGAAAAAATCCTGATGTTAAAGTATAAGTAGAGATCTTTTGACAGACATCAGAGAAAAGATAATTGCTGTCTAAAATGGTGTATCTTGTAAATTTATATTTAGCAAATAATTAGCCTCAGTTCTGAAAACTGAAGCAAGGTGCTCTCTCGTGTATATCACCCTAATAGAAGTACAGAAATGTTTTTTGAAAGTTTGTAATCTGGGAAAGGACGGTGGCTCTTGCCTGTATATCCCAACACTTTGAGAGGCCAAAGCAGGAGGATTGCTTGAGCCCAGAAGTTCAAGGCCATGCCCAGCAACATATCAGGAGCCCATCTGTACAGAAAGCAATCACACACACACACAAAGTTCGTGTTCTGTTTTCATTAATAACATATATCAAACTTTGGAACGTTTATTTAGATTATGTGACCTCAGTTTGTTTTAATAATGAAAATTCTATACTTTTTTGAGTTGGAGTCTCATTCTGTCACCCAGGCTAGAGTGCAGTGCATGATAATGACCACACCAGCATTGACCCACTGGGCTCAGTAGATCCTTTTCCCTCAGTCTTACAAGTAGCTAGATCTACAGGTGTGTTGTACCATGCCCGGCAATTTTTTTTTAATTATAGCAATTAGGTTTTGCCAAGTTTCCTAGGCTTATCTCATCTTAGCCTCTGAAAGTGCTGGGATATAGGCTTGAGCCATCTAGCCCATCTGAGAATTTTTTATGATGCGTTAAAGACTTTTGGGCACAAAATGAAATATTTTCCTGCCACTACTTTTAAGCTATGACATTTTATTCAGGATATTAGGGAAATGATGATTATATACATTGAGTATCTTTTTTTTTTTGAGTCAGAGTCTCACTCTGTCACCCAGACTGGAGTGCAGTGGCCGCTCCCGGCCACCACAGCCTCAACCTGCTGCTCTCCGGCGATCCTTTGCCTCAGCCTTCCAAGTAGCTGGAATTATAGGCCCATGCTACTACGCCTGGCTAATTTTTTATTTATTGTAGAGATGAGGTCTCGCCAAGTTGCCCAGGTGGGTCTTGAACCTGCGGCTCAGGCAATCCATTCACCTCAGCCTTCCAAAGTGCTGGGATTACAGGTTGAGCCACCGAACCCGACTCCATTGAGTATCTTATGAACTAATGTCTTTGTCATCTTTTCTTGCAATGGTTTTATTTTTATTTTTTGTAGTTATTGGGTTATAATAAAGATTACACAGGAGTATAATCATAATAGATGGCTTTTTGAAATCTGAGTTTTTTTAAACCTTATTTTATATTTTTATGTACACGTTGTACTTCCCTCAGGCTACACATCAGATACAGGCTTTTAGTTTCATTTATAATGTAAAATATATACTTGTCTCACTCTCAAACTTAATGAGTTAGATAACTATTGAAGAGAAAGTTGGGTTTGTGCTTGAGAATGTGTGTCTACCTAAGGCGGATATATTTGAAACAAAGATAGTTTAAAATCTGAAAGCAAATCTTTTTTTTTTTTTTTTTTGTTCCACATTGAATTTTCATTCATTAAAGTCTAAAGCCTTCTGGTTCAGAATCTCACTATAGAAATTCTCTTTTTTACTTGCCTGTTATTCATACATGACCTAATATAGGACTCACTGTACCATGTCCAGAAAGTGTTATTTGGCTACTTAGAAATTTCAAGGATTTTAAAAATAAAATTTAATGGTGTTCAGAAATCACTATGACAATGTACTTCACAGTGGATTTGTTTAGTTACATATTAAAATTAGTTCATTCCATTTTATTCTTCACAACCTGAAAATATCATTGGAAACATTTGGGGGCCAGGCTCGGTGACTCAGCCTGTAATCCCTGCACTTTGGGAGGCCAAGGTGAGTGGATTGGCTGAGCCCGCGTGTTCAAGACCAGCCTGGGCAATTTGGCGAGACCTCATCTCTACAATAAATCAAAAAATTAGCCGGGTGTGGTAGCGTGTGCCTGTAGTACCAGCTACTTGGAAGGCTGAGGCGGAAGGATTGCCAGAGCCCAGCAGGCGAGGCTGCTGTGGCTGGGAGCGGCCACTGCACTCCAGTTTGAGTGACAGAGTGAGACTCCAACTAAAAAAAAAAGGAAAAGAGAAGAAAACATTTGGGAGTTATAATTCCTTTCTTTTTAGTTGGAGTCTTACTCTTGTTGCTCAGGCTGGAATGCAATTGTATGTTCACGGCCACCGCAGCTTCAATCTGCTGGACTGAGTTGACCATTCCACCTCAGCCTCTCAAATATCTGGAACTAGACACATGTAACCACGCCCAGCTAGGTTTTGCGATTTATTGTAGAGATGAGGTCTCACCAACTTGCCAAGCCTGGTCTCAAATCCAAGGTGAAAACTTGGAGACTATAAATCAAGAAATTTGTTGACTTTGTTTTGTCATTGAAATCAACTGAACAAACAGAAGACAATGCTAGTTGTAATAATAAGTACTTTATAATTATCAATAAATCTTCCTCTTAGAGTAAGTTTGTGACCCTAGGTACGATAAGGAAAATAGCCTGAGAGAAGAAATGGCATTGATTCTTCATGTGGATTCTACAAAAACAGACCTTTAACATAATTTGTATATTATGTGTTTTATATATTGCATTCTTAAATTAGCATAAGCAAATTATTCCAGAAAGAGAAAATCAAATACTGCATGCTTTTATATATATGTCAGAGCTGAACACTGGGTTCCCTGAAGACATAAGATGAGAATAGCAGACTTTGGGGACTTGGGAAGGGGGAGAGAGGGAGGCAAGAGTTGGAAACCTCCCAATTGTGCATCATCTTAAGAATTTGGTGTTGGGTTCAACTTAAGCCTAAACTGCAGCATCCCATAATATACTCATGTAACAAATCCTCACAGATACCCACCAAATTGAAAAAAGAAAAAATCATAAGGAAGAAAAAAATGTATTTACTCTTCATTCAATTAAGATGGATCATCATTAAGGTTTTCATCGTCTTCCCATTGAGTAGCTGAGGATGAAGATGAAGAGGAAGAGGAGGGTGGTCTTGCTGTGGGTGACACAGGTGGAAGAGGTTGAAGTGGAGGCAGGAGAGGTGGGACTTTGGATGTAGCTTTACATGTGCACATCTTTTTGTCAGATATTTGCTATTTTCATTTCTCTAAAAATGTTTCTATATAGTACCAATTCGTATACCATTTGCTTTAGTTTGAATGCCCTTGTTATTGGAGTGTCCATGTTACAAAAGAAGTCAAAGGTCAGGCATGGTGTCTCATGCCTATATTCCCTGCACTTGGGGAGGCCAAGGTTAGAGGATTGCCTGAGCCCCGGGTTCAAGACCAGCCTGAGCAACTTGGTGAGAGCTCATCTCTATAATAAATAAAAAAATTAGAACTGTCTGGTAATGCATGCCAGTACTTCCAAACCCCTTGGGAGGATGAGGCAGAAGGATCACCTGCGCCCAGCAGGTTGAGGCTGCGGAGGGTGTGAACAGGTTCCTGCATTCCATCCTGGGTGACAGTGAGACTGACTAAAAATATGTATATGTGTATATAATTAAATGTAAAAGAAGTCAAAAGCAATCTCCAATCATCAGAACACTTCTGTCAGCTTGCCTGATGACAATTTGTTTTCTCCCATGCTGCTGTCTTGTTGTTGTCTCACTGTGTCACCCAGGCTGAAATGCAGTAGCATGCTCATGGCCATTGCAGCCTCAACATGGTGGGCTCAGGCAGTCTTTCTACCTTAGGCTCCTAAGTAGCTGAAGTCACAAGTATGTTTTACCATGTCCAGCTAGTTTTTTAAGTTACTGTATTGGTTTCTCTAAGTTTCCAAGACTGGTCTTAACCACCTAGCAATCCTCTTACCTTGGCCTCCCAAAATGCTAGGATTACAAGCGTGAACCACCATGCCCAGCCTCTTCTGTGTCTTATTTTTCATCACTTGGCACTAGGTTGGAAGCTCTCATCTCTTCAAGTCATCTTGTAAACTCTAGTGTGGTGCCTCTTAGCTCTGGCATGTATTCAAGATCCAAATTCCCACCTTTTTTTTTTTTTAAGCCGTGAATGCAATCACTTTGTAACTTTCTTGGTTGGCTCTGGAGAGATCAATTGCTCATACAGAGGCATTGGAATCACATGGTTTGGTAAGCAAAATCTCACAACACTTCTATTCACCATAGAAGCAGGAGGTGGTCAAAAAATTACTGAATGCTACAGTGTGTACCATATCTCATTTTATACTGTTATAATTTTTTTTTTTTTTTTGAGTTGGAGTCTCACTCTGTCGCCCAGACTGGAGTGCAGTGGCCACTCCCGGTCACCGCAGCCTCGACCTGCTGGGCTCCGGCAATCCTTCTGCCTCAACCTTCCACGGAGCTGGAACTATAGGCACGTGCTACCACACCTGGCTAATTTTTTATTTATTGTAGAGATGAGGTCTCGCCAAGTTTGCCAGGCAGGTCTCGAGCTCGTGGACTCAGGCAATCCACGCCCTTCGGCCTCTCAAAGTGCTGGGATTACAGGCTGAGCCACCAAACCCGGCCTGTTATAATTTAATACTACGTGTTTACATTTGTTTACACTTTTCTCAACCACTTATGGTGCCATGCTATAATCTGAAAGTGCATAAATGTTAGGTTTGCCTTTGCATGTTAGAGTTGTATATTTTTTTGTTTTTTGAGATGGAGTTTCACTTCATTGCCCAGGCTGGAGTGCAGTAGCTTGTTAATGGCCATCTCAGCTTTTCTTTTCTTTTCTTTTTGGAGTTGGAGTCCCACTCTGTCACTCAGACTGGAGTCCAGTGGCCACTCCCAGCCACTGCAGCCTCATTCTGCTGGGTTCTGGCTATCCTTCCACCTCAACCTTCCAAGTAGCTGGAACTACAGGTGTGCCCTACCGGGCCTGGCTAAGTTTTGATTTATTGTAGAGATGAGGTCTCGCCAAGTTACCCAGGCGGGTCTTGAACCTGTGGGCTCAGGCAATCCACTCACCTTGGCTTCCCAAAGTGCTGGGATTACAGGCTGGGCTACTGAACCCAGCCTACCTCAGCTTTCCAAGTAGCCAGAACTATAGGCATGAGCTACAATGCCCTGCTAAATTTTTGTTTTTTAAAAAAATTATTGTAAAGACGAAGTCTTACCAAGATGCTCGGGCTGGTCTCAAACCCGTGGAAAATAGCCTGAGTGGCCTAAGACAATCCACTCACCTTGGCCTCCCAAAGTGCAGGGATTACTGGCAGAGACACTAAGCCTGGCCAGATTTGTATATGGTTTATGGTAGTAAATGACAAAATAGAGTAGGATATACATAGATCTGTATTTGATGTGTTCATGATATGTTAACTTGTGAGACAAAATAGCTTCAAGAAACAGGCTTGACTCTGAAAAATGAAATAATTAGCAATAGTTTAAATACAAAGGTTTGCTGAAGAACATTTGTCAGAGGCCTGTATCTGATTATAAACCAATGTGGGTAACTGAGGCCTGTGTAGAAAGTTTGAAAGAGATCTCATATACCATCTTAGGGTTTTACAGTAGATGTTCTTTACAAAAACTTGATCTGATTTATAGACACTACCCCCTGGACTGGAATCATTATTGAGGAAGTTTAGGTTCCTGAAGCTGCTTTTTGTTTTCCCTGCCTCTCCAGAGAGAATGAGTTGAGAGCCTGAACTTTACATGTTGAAAAGTTTGTTAAGCATTAGCTTTTTTTTTTTTTCTTTTATAAGTTGGAGTCTCACTCTGTCACCTAGACTGGAGGGAGTGGCACGCTCCCAGCCACTGCAGCCTTGACCTGCTGTTCTTAGGTGATCCTTCCACCTCAGCCTTCCAAGGAGCCAGAACTACAGGGCTGTATTACTATGCCCAGCTAATTTTTGATTTATTATAGAAACGAGGTCTTGCCAAGTTGCCCAGGCTGGTCTTGAACCCACAGGCTCAGGCAAACCACTCACCTCAGCCTCCCAAAGTGCTGGGAATACGGGCTGAGCCACTGAGCCCAGCTGAGCATTAGCTCTTAAAAGCATAATGTCCAACACAAGATGACAGGTCAATGTAAATGCTACACATTTAGCCAAAGTAATAGTCCAAAGACCTTCATAAGTAAAAACCTTGCTTTTTGATACAGGAGATTTGTTCATAAACAACAAAAACTAGACAGCAGCGGGCTAACTGAATTTATCCCCCCCCCCATTGTATTCAAAAGCAATTCTTTTGGAGGTTTTAAAGAGCCAGGAATGAAACTTGAGTAAAAGTTGCTTTTATAATGTTAAAGGCTGCATATATTGGAGGTTATTGAGAGGCTCATATTCTGGTCTCTGAATAGCCTCACAGAGAAGTTTAACTGCAGTACTACAAGCCCAGTGTGTGAGGACTGCAGCCCGTGTGCACTTCTGGAGAGTGGGTCATGGTGGTGCACTCCTCATCCGACCAAAACCCTGCTGCTGCTGAGTCCCTGCCACCATACAATGGGGAGTGCAGATAATATGAAAGGCAGGATGGCTGGGTAGTTGGGCCAGCATGATGCTGGTAGTGTACCTCACCCTGGGTCAGTTTGGGTGAGCTCAACCTCTCCATCCCTAAGCAGCTCGAAGTCGTCTTCAGCCACAACCAGGTCTCTCGAGAACTCTAGCCTTCTCAGCCTAGTGCTCACTTGCTTCCTTAACCTTTGTAGGGATGCTGATGTCCCAGACACCACCCAATGTGATGCAGCCCTCTGCTCTCTGCAGTCAGAACCCAGTCCAGATCCTTTGGAGGAAATATTTGCCTGGCCCACACACAGCTTCAGAGTTTTGCAGGGAGTCAACAGACTCTGGCTGCCTGGAAATGTCTCCCTTACTGGCGCCTTTTTCATGAATTTGGAAGTTGAAGCATGAGGGAGCAAAATTATTGGGTTACTTGGGATCTGCTAAGATCAGATGAGAAAACCCCACTTTCCTGGAAAGTGTCTAGTGAGTCATTTTTACCAGCCCATTCAGCGGACCTGTAATCAACTGAAGCCGATGGTGGTTCAGGTACTTTTACACGTGATATCACCAGACTCAACTGAGGCATGATTGGACAATGTCACAGATGATGACAGGAACATACGGTGTTGCAAACTTTGGGCAACAACTTTCAAGGTGAGAGGCTATTGGGGTGCATATGCAACCCATCACTTTAGCATCTCTGCTTTGATTTTTTTTTATTTGTTTTGAGTTGGAGTCTTACCCTGTCACCCAGCTGGAGTGCAGTGGCACACTCATGGCAATGAGACTTGACCTGCTGGTCTCAGGCAATCCTTCCTCCTCTGCCTTCCAAGTAGCTAGAAACTGGCTAGCTACCATGTCCGGCTAATTTCTTGGATTTTTTTGTTTTTTTGAGTTGGAGTCTCACTCTGTCGCCCAGACTGGAGTGCAGTGGCTGCTCCCGGCCACCGCAGCCTTGCCTGCTGGGCTCCGATGATCCTTCCGCCTCAGCCTTCCGAGTAGCCGGAATTACAGGCATGCGCTACCACGCCCGGCTGATTTTTTGATTTATTGTAGAGATGAGGTCTCGCTGCCCAGGCGGGTCTCGAGCCCGCGGGCTCAGGCAATCCACTCACCTCAGCCTCCCAAAGGCATGAGATTACAGGCTGAGCCACCGAGCCCAGCTTTCTTGAATTTATTATAGAGACAAATTCTCACCAAGTTGCCCAGGTGGGTCTTGAACCCCCGTGCTCAGACAATCCACTCTTTGGCCTCCCAAGTGCTGGGATTACATGTTGATCCACTCAGTTCAGCCAGCATCTCTGCTTTGGATGGATGGCTTCTCACCCACAGCAGTGAGAAATGTGCCTACCTCCTGGGGCTCATTTGAATTTTTCTGTCTAGACAATGGAAAACTCTAGGACCACTTCTTTCATGTAGCCTCTTAATAATTGATGTCCCTGAATTTTCATGGCCTCCCAGACAAGTGTTTTGTTTTCTGAAGGAGTCAGCTCTCATGCTGTTATACCTAATGTCCAAAAACCTGAATATAAGACATAAGACACTGTTCATATCACACATTCCAATAGGTTTTGCTATTCTCAAACACGAAATCTTTGAAACAACTGAAAAACATGGTCAAGGAAATGGGATCCTCTTACTGCCTTTTGTGAAAAAATTTACCTCTTCTGGATTAATTGCATGTGATATCATTAGCACCTTTGTAAATAATAATAATAATGTGGCATCCTTGAATATGGCAAGATGAAAAATTGTAGGGAGGCTATAAGCACAATACTAGTGCCTTCATGTTTTAAATAGAGCCTGAGGAGACAGTCTGGTCACGTGCATGCAACCCTTCTTTGTCCCTCAGTATTCTCATCCTACTCCTTCCTGTCCTCTCTGTAGGTGTGGGTTTCTGATTGCACCTCCCCACAGGTCTTCTATAAGAATGCTGTAACCATGAGGATACTTTTTGTTTTTTTGTAATGGGAGTCTCACTCTGACTTCAGGCTGGAAGGGCAGTGGCACACTCCTGGCTACCACAGCCTTGACCTGCTATGCTCAGGTGATCCTTCCACCTGAGCCCCCAAGCAGTTGGAACTACAGATGCACGCCACCATACCCAGCTAAATTTTTGATTTATTGTAGAGATGTGTTCTCACCAAGTTGCCCAGGTTTGTCTCTAACCTCTTCAGACTCCCAAAGTGCCAGGATTACAGGCTTGAGCCACTGAGCCCAGTTTTGAGGGGTTTTTTTGGTGTGTTTTTTTTAGTGATCTGGAGTATTAGATCCTGAAAACTCCTCACCTAGAATCTTGGTTATCACATACAGGTAATCCTCAGCTGTACTTTTTCTGTCCTAATTATGGCTCTTAGCTTTCTCTTATTGGTTTGTGTTTTACACTAGTATACAGTGCAAACATTGATGAAAATAAAACTTACCCTCCTACCAAGAGGTCACAACATTGTTTTTTTCTTTTTAAAATAAAAAATATACGTGTTGTTAAAAAAAAATCAAATAATACAAAATTTTTTTTTTTTCTTTGAGTAGTAGTCTCTCCCAGGTGGAGGGCAAGTGGTACACTCCCTGCCACCACAGCCTTGACCTGCTGTGCTCAGGAGATCTTTCTGCCTCAGCCTTACAAATAGCTGAAACTATAGGTACACTATGCCTGGCTAATTTTTTTGATTTATTGTAGAGATGGGGTTACGCCGTTTCCCAGTCTATTTTGTAACAAATATATTTTACATAATAATACAGTATTAACAGTATTAACTCTAAGTATGCTATGATACGTGATAGATGCCTATTGTAATTCTTGGATCAGGCACTGAAAATGCAAGGAGAGGACTTTTGTTTATGTTGCAGTCTCACTCTGTTGCCCAGACTGCAGTGCAGTGGCATTCTCCTGGCCACTGCAGCCTTGACTTACTGGGCTCCGGCAATCCTTCTGCCTCAACCTTCCAAGGAGGTGGAACTGCAGGCATGTGCTATGACGCACAGCTAATTTTTTATTTATTGTAGAGATGAGGTCTCACCAAGTTGCCCAGGTGGGTCTTGAACCTGTGGGCTTAGGCAGCCCATTTGCCTCGGACTCCCAAAGTGCTGGGATTACAGGCTGGTCCAAAGAGGACTTTATAAATCCTAACACAAGAATTGAATTTAATGCAAAATGTATTTTTCAAGCATATACATAGACCCTTCAGGTCTGATAGCCAAAACAGAAATCACCCAGATATCCATAGGGAAATAGAACCAGTTGTAGGTCTTTTATGCAACAGAACCCTAACCCTAACCCAGTGAGTCTCAGATGCATTGAGCTGAGTGACTCAATGGGACATAGAATAAGATATATTGTATAATTTTGGGCAAAATGAACCTATGATTTTTTTTTAAAAATCCCAGCATTGTGCTGTCTCTGAAAGAAAAAAATTGCCTGCCAAGAAACACAAAGGTGTTTTCTGGGAATTGTGGAAATATGTTTTAAAAGAGGAGACAATTTTATGGTTTTTTTGTGTTTTTTTTTGAGCTGGAGTCTCACTCTGTCGCCCAGACTGTAGTGCAGTGGCCGCTCCCGGCCACCGCAGCCTCGAACTGCTGGGCTCCTGTAATCCTTCCGCCTCAGCCTTCCGAGTAGCCGGAATTACAGGCATGCGCTACCACGCCCGGTTGATTTTTTAATTTATTGTAGAGATGAGGTCTCACTGCCCAGGTGGGTCTCAAACCCGTGGGCTCAGGCAATCCACTCACCTCAGCCTCCCAAAGGCGCGGGATTACAGGCTGAGCCACTGAGTCCGTCTTATTTTATGGGTTTATATTTTTTATTTATTTAATTTTTTGAGTTGGAGTCTCACTCTGTTGCCCAGACTGGAGTGCAGTGGCCCCTCCCGACCACCACAGCCTCGACCTGCTGGGTTCCGGTGATCCTTCCGCCTCAGCCTTCCAAGTAGCCGGAATTACAGGTATGCGCTACCATGCCCGGCTGATTTTTTTGATTTATTGTAGAGGTGAGGTCTCGCTGCCCAGGCGGGTCTTGAGCCGTGGGCTCAGGCAATCCACTTAGCCTCCCAAAGGCGCGGGATTACAGGCTGAGCCACCGAGCTCGGCTCTTAGCATCATGCTTTTTAATGTTCATGTCTTTGTGGGTTTTGGGGGAACTTTGTTGGTGTTGACATTTATTTTTATTCCACTGTGGTCTGAGAAGGTGCATGACAAAATTCAATCTTATGAAATTTGTTTATGCTTGATTTATGGCCAAGGATGTGGTCGATCTTAGAGTACCTTCCATGTGGTAATGAGTAGAATGTATATTCTATGGTCGTTGGGTGGAGTGTTCTGTAGGGATCAATTAAATTTATTAGGTCAAGAGTCACATTGAGGTTCTGGATCTTCTTGATGATTTTTTGTCCTGATGACCTGCCTAGGGTTGTGAGTGTTGTATTAAAGTCCCCAGCTGTGATAGCATTAGTGTCAATATCTTTTTTAAGTTTGCCTAGAAACTGCTTTATGAAAGTTGGTGCTCCTATGTTGGGTGCATATATGTTTAGGATGGGTATTTCTTGTTGATGGATTGAACCTTTTATCATTATATAGTGACCTTCTGTATCATTATAAAGTTTTGATGACTTAAAGGGTATTTTGTCTGCTAATAAGATGAAGACTTCTGCTTTCTTTTGTGTTTCGTTCACCTGAAATTTTGCTTCCCATCCTCTTATTTTGAGTCTGTGAGGGTCCTTTCTGGTGAGATGCGTCTCTTGGAGACAATATAGAGCTGCCTGATGATATTTTATCCATTTTGCCATTGTATGCCTTTTCAGTGGTGTATTTAGTCCTTTTACATTCAGGCTAATTACTGAAATGTGAGAGTTTATCCCTGTCATGATGTTCTTATAGAGTTGTTGCTGTGCCTGTTTGTTGCTTTTCTTTTGATTTTTGGCTTGACTCGTGTGTTTTCAATCTTTTTTCTACACTCTTGTGAAGAACGTTGTTGTTCTTTTTTCCGTTTCTTCTGTGTTTAACACTTTCTTAAGTGTTTTTTGTAGAGGCGGTCTAGAGGCAGCGTAAGTTCTTAGGGATTGATTGTCTGGAAAAGATTTTAACTCTCCCTCACTGATGAATCTTAGTTTAGATGGGGAGGTTATTCTTGGTTGAAATGGTTTATCTTTGAGAACTTTGAAGATTGGGCTCCAAGTTCTCCTAGCCTGAAGTATTTCTGTAGATAAATCTGCTGCTATTCTAATTGGTTTTCCCTAGTAGACAGTCTGACCTTTTTCTCTTGCTGCCTCAGGGGGATTTTTTTCTTACATACCTACTCTGTTTAGGTGAATTATTATGCATCTGGGAGTTGGTCTTCTCATTTGTTGTCTTTCAGAGGTTCTCTGGATCTCTTGTGTTTGAATTTTCACATCAGTGATGAAATATGGGAAGTTTTCTTGAATAATTTCATGGAATGTTTGTTCTAGTGTGGTCTCTGTCTCTCTGTCTGCCTCAGGATGTCCAATTACTCTTAGATTCAGCCTTTTGAAATAATTGCTCATCTCTTGAAGGTTTTATTGTCTTTTAAAGCTTCCTTTCTGTGTTTTTGACAGTTTGGGTTAGTTCCATAATTTGGTCCTTAAACTCTGAGATTCTTTATCTGCTTGTCTAAATCTGTTTTCCATGCTCAGTTTGTTATTTATTTCAATCACAGTATTCTTTACTGCTGTTTTCTCTGTTATCAACTCCTTCCTATTTTCCTCTTGTCTCTCCTCAATACTTTTTATTCTATTAATGTCTTGATGTCTGGGTTTGTAATATGTAACCAGGCATTCTGAGGGCTCTTCGTTGTTTGTGTTCCAGACCTTATCAAACTAACAAGCTTCTGCAAAGCCAAAGAAATAATCAAGATGTCAGGGAGACAGCCCATAGACTGGGAAAAAATAGTTTCCAACTCTGTGTCTGACAACATCTAGAATCTACAAGGAACTCAAACATGCTGAAAAGAAAAAAACAACAGCATTACAAAGTGGGCAAAAAATATGAAGAAATTCCTCAAAAGGAGGCATATGAGCAGACAACAGATACGTAAAAAAAAGTTCAGCCTCATGAGTCATCAAAGAGATACAAATTAAAACTACACTGAGATATCACCTAACTCCAGTCAGAATGGCCATCATTAGTAACTAAAAAAATAACATGCTGGAGAAGATGTGGCATAAAGAGAACACTTTTACAGTGTTGGTGGGAGTGTAAACTAGTATAGTCTCTGTGGAAAACAGTGTGTTGAGTCCCAAAAGTTCTAAAAATCAACCATCCATATGACCCTGCAGTCCCCCTACTTGGAATATATCCAGAAAAACTCAAATTCCTCTTTAAAAGGGATACCTTCACTCATATGTTTATTGCAGCATTGTTCACAATAGCAAGAATATGGAATCAACCATGCTACTCATTAAAAGAAGATTGGATTTAAAAAATGTGGTGCATATACACAATGAAATATTACACAGTCATAAAGAAGAACAAAATCATGAACTGTGCTACAACCTGGATGGAATTAGTATCTATAATACTGAGTGATCTTTCACAGAAACAAAGAACTGAGTATCACATGTTCTCACCGATGGACCTTGAACAAGTACTGTAATACTAAAAGAAAAGGGTTAACAGTAGTGGGAAACTACAGGGGCAGGGGGTGGGGAGGTGGGATTGACAGTAGTGGAAATCTGCCAGGGGAAGGTGGGGCATACCTCATCAACAAGGGTAACTGCACAATGGCTCTGGGAATCATTTCACCTCAGACTTTCAAGAAGTTGGAACTACAGGCACACACTACCATGCTTGGCTGTCTCAAATATTCTGATCACCAAAATGATCATCTGGATATTTGGGCTTCTAATATCTCTGTCCACTCCTCTTTTACTATCTCCTTTTATCCAGGAGTAACCTGGGGAACTCATTCCTTAGATACTTGGGGGTGGTACAGACCACTGTGTCCAGCATGTCAGTGATGGATGTGACCTTTCCTAGCAGGCAAACTGGCTATGTTCATCATGGTGAGAAATCTCTCTCTCTGTATTCTGTATGCCGAACCCTTTGTTAATCTCTGACTTTGGCATGCCATCTTTTATTTATTTTTTGAGTTGGAGTCTCACTCTGTCACTCAGGCTGAAGTTCAGTGGCATGATCATGGCCACCACAGCCACGACCTGCTGGGCTCAGGCAATCCTTCTGCCTAAACCTTCCAAGTACCCAGAACTATCATGGCATGCTATGACACCTAGCTAATTTCTTGATTTATTGTAGAGATGAGGTCTCAACAAGCTGCTCAGGATGGTCTTGAAGCCCTGGACTCAAGCAATTATCTTGCCTTGGCCTCACAAAGTGCTGGGATTCTACATGCTTGAGCCACAACACCCGATTGACATGCCATCTTTTATAGGCAACTTTGTATCATGAACTTAAACAGGCAGGTAATACTCTAGGCCTAAGAGGTGGATCTGACAGTCATTCTTCAATTTCCTGCAGGTTTGGCACCCTTCAGTATTCTTGAAACTTATGTGGACCCAGGGCACATGTAAAACACTGAATGGCTTGGGCCAGATTTTTCACTTGTATCTCACACTTTCCTTTGGTTTTGCCTGTTTTAGATATTGGAACCAAGTGAGGTTGCCATCTGAGAGTGTCTGGAGACAGTGGTATTTGTTAGGTGGAAAAGAGAACTACCACAATCCAGTGAGACCCAGTTATTCTAAATGCCCCTGTCCTTGGGCAACTGCTTTTACTGGTATGTGAGTCTACTTTCTTGGCACAAGTTGAAACCTACTTCCAAGGAATCCCCACACATGAGGGGAATGCTGGACATCCTGGTCTTTTCAAGGACTGACCTGAAAAAGACAAAGAAAATATGAGGCTGGGCACAGTGGCTCAAGCCTGTAATTCCAGCACTTTCTACATTAAGACAATTGTTATTCAGACTTTAGTCTGATATTTTTCTTGCCAAGGCAAGAGGATTGCCTGAGCTCGGAGCTTTGAGACCTGCCTGGGCAACTTGGTAAGACCTCGTCTCTACAATAAATAAAAAAATAACCCAACCTGTAGTTTCAGCTACTTGGAAGGCTGAAATGGAAGGATCACATGAGTCCAGCAAGTCGAGCCTGCATTGGCTGTGAGCATGCCACTGCAATGCAGCCAGAGTGAGTGAGACTCTGGCTCAGAACAATAAAGAAAATATGAACATACCTTAAAATTACTCACATGGTATATTGGAATGTTTTCCAGAGCTTTTTTCTACTCTGACACTGGTCTAAGCATGACCTTAGTAAAAACACAAAGAAACAAATCTGAATGGAAAACAAACAAATGGAATGGAATGGAAAACAATAAAATGTCAGGCCACCCACCATGTTTCATGCCTGTAATCCCAGCACTTTGGGAGACCAAGACAAGGAATACTTGAGCACAATAGTTCAAAACAAGCCTGGGCAACATAACAAGACATCATCACTCAGATAATAATAAAGAAAAATATCAGACTAAAGTCTGAATAACAATTGTCTTAATGTAGATTGTTTAAAATAATCAAAGACAGATTGACAAAGAAGGTTAACTAATATGACTATTATATGGTCTCTAGAAGAAACTCTTCTGGCTTGGCCTGTAATCCCAGCACTTTGGGAGACCAAGGTGAGTGGATTGCCTGAGCCTTCAGGTTCAAAACCAGTCCACAAAACTTGGTGGATCCTCATATCTACAATAAATCACAACTTAGCTGGGCATGGTAGCACATGCCTGTACTGGCTACTTGGAAGACTGAGGCAGAAGGATCACTGGAGCCCAGCAGGTTGATGCTGGGGTGGCCATAATTGTGCCACTGCACTCCACCCTGGGTGACAGAGTGAGACTCTGACACAAAACAAAACAAAAAACTCTCCTCCTATGTAATAATACATAGATTTATAGTATAATAACCTGAGGAAAAAAATACAAGTATTAATCCAAAGAAATACAGGTAGCTGCATTAATATCAGGTAAAGTAGATTTCAGGGAAAAATTATTTGAGACATTAAGAAAAATTAAACAATGATAAAAAGAGGCCAAGAATGATGCCTCACACTTGTTATTTTTTAATTTTAAAGATGTTGGGTACAGTTCAGGTTTAGGTATACAAGTGTTCATTATACAGGTATGCTTGTTGATGGGGTGTTGCCCCCGGCAGTTTCCCACTACTGCCACTTCCTTTCTTGTAGTATTATTATGAGTGAGAACATATGGTACTTTGTTCTTTGTTTCTGTGTTAGATCACTGAGTATGAAAGACTAAATCTATCCAAGTTCCTCAAAGTATATATGTTTATCCTTCTTTATGGCTGCATAATATTAAATTTTGTATATGTATCCCTTTTTATTAATCCACTCCAGGTTCAATGGGCAGCACAGTTGGTTCCATGTTTTTGTTATTGTGAATAGTGCTGCAATAAATATGCGTGTGCAGGTGTCTTTTTTTGTAGAATGATTTGAGTTCCCCTAAGTATATTCCCAGTAGGGGGATTGCTGGGTCATATGGAAGGTCAATGTCTAGTTCTTTGATAAATCACCACACTGTTTTTCAAAGAGGCTGGACTAGTTTGCATTCCCACCAGCAGTGTAGAAGAATTCCTTTTTTCTCATCCTTGACAGTATCTAGTGTTGTTTGTTTTATTAATGGTGGCCGTTCTTACTGGGATTAGGTGGTATCTCAATATGGTTTCGATTGGTGTTTCTCTGATGATGAGTGAGGTTGACCACCCTTACGTAAATCCCCTTTTGAGAAGTGTCTATTCATATATTTTGCCTACTTTTGAATAAGACTTTTTTTTTCTTTTAGCACATTTGAATTACTTATAGATCCTGGATGTTAGGATTTCATCAGATATACAGTTGACAAATATTTTATCCCATTCTGTGGGCTGTCTCCCTGCTCCCTTGATGGTTTCTTTTGCTTTGCAGAAGCTTTTCAGTTTGGTTGAGGTCTCATTTGTCTATCTTATCTTCTATGGCATGGGAACTTGTGGTTTTGGTCAGGAATTGGTTGCCAGTTCCAATTTCCACAAGGGTGTCTCCTGCATTTTCTGAGTCTTATAGTTTGAAGTTTCACATTTAGGTTTTGATCCATTTTGAATTTTGTATTTTTTTGGAGTCAGAGTCTCACCCTGTAGCCTAGGCTGGAAGTTCAGGGGCATGCTCATTGCCACCATAGCCTTGACCTGCTGGATTTAAGTGATTCTTCCATCTCAGCCTTCCAAGTAGCTGGCACTTCAGGCATGTGCCACCACATCCAGTTAATTTTTGGATTTACAGAAGAGATGAAGTCTCACCAAGTTGCCTGACTGAGCTCAAATCTGTGGGCTTAGGCAATCCTCTCACCTCGACCTCCCAAGTGTTGGGATTATAGGTGTGAACCACCATGCCCATCCCTTTCAGAGTTAATTTGAGTGTATGGTGATAGGTAGGGGTCCTGTTTCAATATTCTGCTTGTGATCAGCCAGTTTTCCCAGGACTATTTACAGTTTTCCCAGGACCATTTACAGTGATTGTTGTTGGAGGCTTTGTCAAAGATGAATTGGTTGAGAAATTGAGGTTTTGATTCTGGAATCTCTATCCTGTTCCATTGGTTCATATGCCTGTTCTTGTTCCAATACCAGGCTGTTTAACTGTCATAGCCTTATAGTTAAGTTTGAAGTCTGGAAGTGTGATACCTCCTAATTTGTTTCTTTTGCTAAGGATTGTTTTTGATATTTGTGGTCATAAATGACCTTTTTTCTGCATCCTTGACAGTATCTAGTGTTGTTTGTTTTATTAATGGTGGCCGTTCTTACTGGGATTAGGTGGTATCTCAATATGGTATTTTGTTTTTTTTTTTTTTGAGTTGGAGTCTCACTCTGTCACCCAGACTGGAGTGAACTGGCAAGCTCACAACCACAGAAGCATAGATCTCCTGGGCTCCAGCGATCCACTTGCCCTCTCTTGCAAGTAACCAGAACAACAGGTATGCGCTAGTGCCCCCAGCAAATTTTTTGGTTTATTGTAGAGATGAGATCTCGCCAAGTTGCTCAGGGTGGTTTTAAACCTGCAGTCTCAAGTAATGTACTCACCTCGACTTTCCAAAGTGCTGGGATTACAGGCTGAGCCACTGAGCCCTGTCCATTTATTTTTCCATATAAATTTCTGTTTTGTCATTTCCAGGTCTAAGAATGTTGTTTGTAATTTAATGGGTATTGCATTGAATCTATAGATTGCCTTTGTTAGAATGGACATCTTAACAATGTTGATTCTTCCTATCCATGAGCATGGAATATTTTTACATTTGTTTGTGTCTTCTTGGACTTCTTTGAGCAATGTTTTGTAGTTCTCAGTGTAAAGGTTCTTTCAATTCTCTGGTTAGGAATATGTTGAGGTATTTTTTTTTGTGTGTGTGGCTATTGTTAATGGGCTTGTGCTTCCAAACCAGGTAAAGAGCCAACAACAACAACAAAAAGAATTACATACCAATATCCCTTATTGTTGTGATCGAATTGTGAGAAGAAGACACATCAGCATGCCAAGGCCAAATCACGAGCGTTTACTAAGCACCTGATCATGAGTAGGCTCATGCCAGGAGACTCTAGACGCTTGAGTGGAATTTGCAAGATGCTTTTAGAGGTAAAATCTGCAAGTGGGCTACATAGCAGAGGGGTGAGCAAGGGGTGAGGGAACGAGGAACTAAAAACAAAGGGGAACAAAATATAGGAACAAATTATAGGAATGTGGTAGGGAAATCTTGCAAGTAATAATTTCTTAACAATTTCTTGGCACATCTGATTTCAGTTAACAAAGCATACAATTACATGGAACTTGTGGCTA
This sequence comes from Carlito syrichta, assembly GCF_000164805.1. Taxonomy (NCBI): domain Eukaryota; kingdom Metazoa; phylum Chordata; class Mammalia; order Primates; family Tarsiidae; genus Carlito; species Carlito syrichta. The sequence continues at coordinate 640,185 of NW_007256368.1, read as the reverse complement.
GGGAGTTTTGTAAACCATCAGCAGGAATGGTCAACATGATCAGCTTAGGGGACCAAAGATGTGACCTGGCCATGGGAATGTTACAGCAATCACATGAATACATTGGGAGGTTATTCTTAGGTTGGGCAGGCAGCTAAGATGAAAGACTGGAAAAAAAAAAAAAAAGGAATTACTTATGCCAAGCAAGTTATTTCAACTATTTGATTAGCTATTTCATTCCTATCAGTTGCTTTATGATCATTGTATTCCTCCATTTTAGTTGTGCCTGAGTCAATTTGTTGGCCCTTCAGTTATAGTTATGGAGTTTTAACAAGTTTTTACATTTATAAGTTTTACAGAATTTTGATGGATTATTTAGCAAATTTAATAAACCAGTTTAATATGCAAGGTCCCATGAGTAAACCAAGAAAGACAAGTATGAGTGGTCTGGTCAGGCTAGTAATTAGAGTAGTTAGCCATGGGTTCCAGTCAAACAGTGAGTAGAACCAGTTTTTATTTTTTTCTCTGTCTTGTTTTCTTTTTTGTGTATTTTGCCAGACCTGTTGGAGGGAACCTTTTATAATTCCCATCTTTTTAACATAGAAACAACATTATTTTCCATGAGCTACACAGAATCCTCCCTGTGACAAAAACAGTAGGTCTAAACCTCTGTGGTTCTAGAGAACAACTTCTGCTAAGGAGTTTAGTTGGTCATGGAGTTGATCTATGGTATCTTGTAGAGTCTCCATGTCATTATCAAGTTGATGTGTGAGATGAGATACCCCCACTTCAGAATAAATTAACACAGCAGTACTTAGGGTCACTGTTCCTGCCATGCTAAAACCTATCAGAGCAGGCATTAGGAAAGGAACTGCCTGTTTGTGATGAGTGGCAGGAATGCTAGGAGAATTGAAGAACAAGTCTCCTTGGGGTAGCATACGCACAGCAATACATAAGGTGGTGGGCTTATTATTTAACATTTCAGGGGCAATACATCTTGTGAGCCCTGCAGGGCATGCAAGCCAAGCATTGGTGGGAGTTACATATATTTTGGATGCTGACATGATGAGGGACATATTACAGACCTTAGAAGTTGGGGTTGCAGTAAAGGTGAAACTTGGGGTTAAACATAGCCAACAATCCTGGGCTAATTGAGGCCAAGTTTCATTGAGTAAATGGTGCATATTAGTCAAGGTAGGAAGCAAGCTAGGAGGCTGTTTGGTTAGAGGAGTAGCCCCCAGATGAACCTCTGAAGGTAACTTGGGAGGTTGGGTCCCTGGGCCAAATTTCTGAAACTGACTTTTTAGGTGACTGAGAAGGCTGTTTATGTACATAGAAGAGGGGGTTGTTTAATCCTATTAATGGCCCCATTTGAGTTTTGAAGAGAATGACTTTTCTTTTTTTTTTTTTTTTTTTTTTTGAGTTGGAGTCTCACTCAGTCATCCAGACTGGAGGGCAGTGGCATGCTCCCCACCACTGCAGCCTTGACCTGCTGGGCTCTGGCGATCCTTCCGCCTCAGCCTTCCAAAGAGCTGGAACTACAGGCATGCACTACCACGCCCAGCTAATTTTTTATTTATTGTAGAGATGAGGTCTTGCCAAGTTGCCCTGTTGGGTCTCGAATATGTGGGATCAGGCAATCCACTCACCTCGGCCTCTCAAAGCACTGGGATTACAGGCCGAGCCACCGAGCCTGGCCTGAGAATGACTTTTCAATGGATGGTAAACATGACTCCCCCGTCCAAAACACTTAAGTAGAGGTGTATGCCCATGTGAGACTTAAATTCCAGGTAAGTAAGGAGGGGTTGTTAATTTATATATGGGTGAATAGCTAGGATTGGCAGCTCTCCATACAATGATTTGGGAGCTGTCACTGGGTCCCTTAGGGTATGATGCGATGGTGACATATACCCATCATGGAAAAAAGTATTAGGTGGCATCTCTACAGATTAAATCTTGAGGTTTTCCAGGGCATATATAAAAATCTATATTTCTTTTTTTTTTTTGAGTTGGAGTCTCACTCTGTCACCCAGACCGGAGTGCAATGGCTGTTCCTAGCCACCGCAGCATCGACCTGCTGGGCTCCGGCAATCCTTCCTCCTCCACCTTCCGAGTAGCTGGAACTACAGACGCGTGCTACAACACCTGGCTAATTTTTGATTTGTTGTAGAGATGAGGCCTCGTCAAGTTGCCCAGGCAGGTCTCGAGCCCGTGGGCTCAGGCAATCCACTCACCTCGGCCTCCCAAAGTGCTGGGATTACAGGCTGAGCCTCTGAGCCCAGCCAAAAAAATCTGTATTTCTTAAATCTGTATATGGGAACCGTTTTCCCTTGCATGATGTAAATTTTTCCTTGGGGCCATAATATGCTGTGGTAGGGAAATTACCTGTTCCATTTCCTCTTTGGCCTGTCAGGTCTATAAGGTCCATTTTATTTTATTTTATTATTATTATTTTTTTGAGTTGGAGTCTCACTCTGTCACTCAGACTGGAGTGCAGTGGCTGCTCCCGGCCACTGAAGCCTCAACCTGCTGGGCTCTGGCAATCCTTTTGCCTTAGCCTTCCAAGTAACTGGAACTACAGGCATGTGCTACCATGCCTGGCTAATTTTTTGATTTATTGTAGAGATGAGGTCTCGCCAAGTTGCCCAGGTGGGCCTCGAACCCGTGGGCTCAGGCAATCCACTCACCTCAGCCTCCCAAGGTGTGGGATTATAGGCTGAGCCACCACCCTGGCTTATAAGGTCCATTTTAAATGTGACTGGGTTGGAAGGCTGGGCAGTGGACCAATTGTTAGTATCTAATATTCTTCCATTGTTTACATCATTGTCTAATCTGGCTAGGGTGAAAGAATATGTGATGGGTCACTGGGCCTTAGTTAGGATAAAACAGTTAAACTTATTGTAAGCGCAAGAGGGCAATAATGTATCCTGTGCATGAGAGATAGAACAGCATTAACAGAGCTTTCTTGCAACATTTCCAATCTGCAGAAGCTACAGTAATCAGTTCTATGCCAAAACCCAGTGCAAGTGGGACAACAAAAACATCTAAAAATTGAGTACAGTGCATTTAAAATAAAATTAGCCACCAATTTATTTGATTCTCATGGTTCAGATATAAATCAAAAAGTGATCTTGAGAGGGTTCTTGGAGTCTTTAGTTGCAGTCCAGTTGGCTGAATTGTGGTTGTTTCCCCTTGTTGAGCAAGGGAATGAATATTTAGGGTTCCTCAAGCTGCAGCAAAGTCAATGGAGTGAGCTGGTGGAATTATGTCAGTCTCCTTGGCCTTTTTTGACTCAGGTGTGTGAATCCAGGCTGGTATCCCATCGACCTTGATTGCAGTTTGAGTGGTAAGGATGATGAGAAACAGTCTCTTCCAGGCAGGAGTTAATCCTTCTTTTTGGAACTTTTTGACAAAAACCAGGTCATCGGGCTTGAATGAATGACAAGGCCTGGAGGACAGAGTGGGCAAGAGAGCATGAACGTTGGAGTGCACTGCTGACTGGACCTGTTGTAAAGACCAGAGACACTGTAACAGGGATTGATTAGTTATTTCTTCTAGGATGGGATACTGCAACCAAGGCAACAAAGGAGAGGGTCTCCTAAACATGATTTTTATATGGACTAAACCCAGCCTTATATGGGGTGCATTGGGTATGGAGAACTATAGGCAAAAGATTTACCCATTTTTCACCAGTTTCTGTTAATAATTCGGTTAAAGTACACTTTAGGGTTTGGTTCATGTGTTCTACCTGTCCAGAGCTCTGCTGTTGGTAAGCACAATGTAGTTTCCAATTAATGTTCAGTGCTTTACTAACCAGTTGAACTATGGATGAGGTGAAGGCAGGACCATTGTCAGAACCAATAGAGGGGGGGAGCCCAAACTGAGGAATGATTTCATTTAATAAAAACCTGGTAACCATTAGGGCAGTTTCATTTTTGGTGACAAAGGCCTCTACCCATCCAGAAAAAGTATCTATAAATACTAGCAAATAGTATCTCATGTGAGGGTGTTTTATTTCAGTGAAGTCTACTTCCCACTTTTCTCTGCAGATTACTTCCTGAGCCCTAATGCCATTTGGAGGCCTGAGCCCTTGTTTTGCATTGACTTGGGCTCAGGCTGGGCACATAGTGGCTGCCATTGTAGCTGTGCTCTTTAAATCAATATGATAAAAACTATTTAACAGTTCAGTCATTTTAGTACCTTCCAAGTGGGTAGTGGAATGTAGTTGTTTTACCAAGGCATGTCCCAAGTCTTCAGGTAGAAAAATTTTAGAGTCCTTGGTCCACCACCCAGTGGAGTTTTTGTAAACTCCCTCTAGGTCAGCCTGCTCCTCTTCTTCTTGGATATAGGATGGTGGCTTTGGGAGAGAAGGAGCTGAAAAGGTTTTAGTTAGCAGGATAGTCAGGGGTTCAACTGGGAACTCCACGGCCTCTTGAACCACCTGATCCACCAGACAGTTCCCAGTTGCTTCTGGAATGTCAGACTTCTGGTGTCCCCTGCAATGAATGTCGGCTATCTCTTTATGGAGCCACATGGCCAGTAAGAGGACTGAGATCTTCCTTATTTTTTATAGTCTTACCTGCTGCAGTAAGAAGACCTCATTCCTTATAGATCATGCCATGGACATGGAGTGTAGCAGAGTCATACTGGCTGTCGGTGAAGATGTTTACTCACTTACCTGTTCCGCAGCGCAGTGCCTGACTTAAAGCAGTTAACTCAGCTTTCTGAACTGAGGTACCTTGAGACAAGACCTGTGACCAGATTAAATGATTAGCTGTGGCTATGGCTATATCAGTCTCATGGACTCTCTATTACCAGGCTGCTACCATCCATGAACAGGTCAGCATCAGCCTGGCTTAAGGGAGTGTCACAAAGATTGGGCAGGCTGACCTGAGAGATGTCCAACACGTCTTCATAGTCATGCACTGGTGTTTCCAGATTGTTATCTGGCAAGAGAGTGGCCATGTTGAGGCACAGAGTAGGAGAGAAAGTTAGTCTTGGTTGGTCAAGCAAAAGACTGATATTCGGTGATATGAGCGTTTGACATCCAGAGGCCAGAGGCTCCTTGGAGCAAAGTTTAACAGTCATGGGGAACAGTCAAAGCCAGATTTTGGCCAAAAGTGAATTTGTCTGCCTCCTTAATTAGCATAACCATGACTGCAGTGACCCAGAGACAAGAGGGCCAACCAGAGGCTACCAGGTCAAGTCTTTTTGACAAGTAAAGCAAGGGTCTCCTCCATGGTCCTAATGTTTGCAATTCCTCATTGTTTGTGAATGAACAAGTGGATAAGCTTGGTAACATCTGGGAGGACTAGAGCCAGGACTTGAGTCAGGACCATTTTTAATTGCTGGAATGCCTGTTCCTCAGTAGCAGTCCAGTTTAGGTGCTGATCTCCTGCCATGACTGTGCACAGGAGCTTGGCAATCTCAGAAAATCCTGGGATCCACAGCTGGCAATGCCCTTCCACCCCCCAGGAATTCTCATACCTGTTTCTTGGTGGTTGGCACGGGAATTTGAAGAATGGCTTCCTTCAGGGGTGAAGTTAGGGCTCACTTACACTTTTTAAGCTGGTATCCCAGGTAGGAAACTTCAGATGAGCAGAACTGTACCTTCTCCCTGACACATGATAGCCTAGGACTTGGAGGAGCTGTAATAAAGCCTTAGTACCATTTAAACAAGTGTTCAGGTCTGCAGCCACAAGTAAGAGGTACAAATTGCAGCGGAATACATTCAGGGTGCTGAGCATGGAACACTGACAAATCCTGTTGCAAGCCTTCTCCAAAAAGAGTTGGGGAGTTCTTGAAGGCCTGTGGTAATGGAGTCCATTAACTGACTGGTGTCCTCTGAAATATGAATCTGTCCATTCAAAAGCAAAGATGGGTTGGCTGACAAAGGACAAAGGAATAGAAAAGAAAGCATCCTTTAAATCCAGTACAGTGTATACCCGATGTTGAGGAGGAAGCAGACTGAGCAAAGTGTATGGGTTAGGAACAGCTGGATGGATAGTTTCAACCCACTTATTGACTTCCATTTAGTCCTGAACTGGTCGATAGTCAGAAGTTCCCAGTTTCTGAACTGGCAGGAAGGGAGTGTTCCATGCCGACTTACATGGTGTTAGAATATTCACAGCCAAGAGTCTTTTTATGTGAGGAGCAATTCCTTTCTGAGCCTGTAAACTCATAGGATACTGATGAATGTGAACAGGAGTACCAATGCTATTAGACTTACCACCACTGAAGGGTGATGTTCTGCCAATCCTGGTGGGTTGGTCTTGACCCAGATTGAAGGAAACTTCTGCTGCAACTGTAGCAGTAAACTTGACAGAACATTTTCAGTAGAGGACTTAGAAGAAGTTAAAAGTTATTCTTCAGAGAACAGAACTGTCAAGAGCATCTGATGGCAGTAGGAATAAACATTTCAGTTTTGTCAGGTGAAAACACAGTGGTGGCTCTTAGCTTTTGAAGTAAGTCTTGACTCATAAGAGAAAACAGAATTTCTCTCGGGAGTCCGCCTCGGGAGCACGGCTCGAGGAGCTCCAGGACGCACAGGCCCTGACCCCATCAGACGGCGCCGACATGTTGGAGCAAAGTAAGGCTCTCAGCGACCCCACCTCTGCGGCCGAGAACCCCGGCTCCGAGGCGCCCGGCAGCCCTGGAGCGCCGGCGGGGGTCCTGCCCGCGACCCCCGCGGCGCCCCCGAGCCCCGCCGCCCCAGACCCCGAGCAACGAGGGTGACCCGAAGGCCCCGCCGCAGGCCGTGGAGGAGGACCGTGCCCCCCAGCCCCCCAGCGCGGCCCAGCCAGGCCCGCGTCCCCCGAGCAGCTGGTGCAGAAGGCGCACGAGCTCATGTGGTACGTGCTGGTCAAGGACCAGAAGAAGATGGTCATCTGGTTCCCAGACATGGTGAAGGATGTCATCAGCAGCTACAAGAAGTGGTCCGAGCATCCTCCGTTGCACCAGCCTCATCCTCGCGCGTGTGTTTGGGCTGCACCTGCGGCTGACCAGCCTCCACACCATGGAGTTTGCGCTGGTCAAGGCGCTGGAGCCGGAGGAACTGAACAGGGTGGCGCTGAGCAACCGCATGCCCATGACGGGCCTCCTGCTCATGATCCTGAGCCTCATCTACGTGAAGGGCCGCGGCACCCGGGAGAGCGCCGTCTGGAACGTGCTGCGCATTCTGGGGCTGCGGCCCTGGAAGAAGCACTTTACCTTCGGGGACGTGAGGAAGCTCATCACCGAGGAGTTTGTGCGGCAGAATTATCTGAAGTACCAGCGTGTACCCTCATGGAGCCCCCGGAGTATGAGTTCTTCTGGGGCTCCCGGGCCAGTCGTGAGATCACCAAGATGCAGATCATGGAGTTCCTGGCCAAGGTCTTCAAGAAAGATCCCCAGGCCTGGCCTTCCCGTTACAGAGAAGCTCTGGAGGAGGCCAGAGCTCTGCGGGAGGCTAATCCCACTGCCCACTACCCCCGCAGCAGTGTCTCCGAGGACTAGTGAGATCTGGAGGCAGATTAATAGTTTCTGACCCTCGCCAGGGCTGTGGAAGGGTGGGGGTGGGCCATTAGCGTATGCAGGATTTACAGTGCAGTATTCACGTGTAACTTTTAAGTTTTCAGTACAGTGCTTTTATAACTTTTAATGCAATGTTGTATTCATTTGGGTACTATTAAGTAGTATTTAGGATTTATGCATGTATGTTTATAAGTAAGCTCAGTTGGTGCTTTCGCTTTTGTGCTACCTTGCTTGAATTTTTGTACCGGAGTCATGCTAAACTCATGAAACACATTGAAAGAGTTTCCATTTTATTCTTTCCTATGCGATGAAAGATGTGTACTGGGATAGACTGTTCCTGGAGAGTTTGGAAGAATTCACTAGCAAAGCTGGCACAGGACACATCCATGTGGAGTGAACTGATTTGAACTGAACTGGTCTCAATGTGAGCATTTGGCACACTTTACTGAATATGTATTCAACCCCACCATAAGTCAGTTTTAAAGTAAACATTAAAGATTCTTGTAATACAATTTTTAAAAAATGAAAACAGGTAGTCTGGAGCTATTAGAAACAAATGGGTGACTCACTTTTGTCCCAAATAGACAGTCCAGTTGGAGGTGAATTTGCAGTTAGTAACTGCCCTTGTTACCCCTTGTACAAAAATTTGCTTTTTGGATAGAGGTCCCAATGGTGACTTTGGGACTGAATGCCCTGTCCCAGTGTCCACTAAGAGTTGAACTGAGTTGTCCCTGATAACAGTGGTGACCATGGGCACTTGGGAGCCTAAAGACAAAGAGCCTTGGCCCTTACAATCTGAATCATTTCCAGCCTCTCCAGCAGAGGGCAAGACTAGAACTGACTTTAGGGTCCTCTTATTGTGGACAGTGGTGACAGTCTTTGACCCAATGTCCTAGTTCCTTGCAATAAGCACACTGGTTCTTTATCAACCGAATGCACCCTGGTTTCTGACCCTTTTGACCTTTCTGGCTATCAAACTTTTTTTTTTTTTTTTTGAGTTGGAGTCTCACTCTGTCGCCCAGACTGGAGTGCAGTGGCTGCTCCCGGCCACTGCAGCCTCGACCTGCTGGGCTCCAGCGATTCTTCCGCCTCAGATTTCCAAGTAGCTGGAATTACAGGCACCTGCTACCACACCCGGCTACTTTTTTTGATTTATTGTAGAGATGAGGTCTCGCTGCCCAGGTGGGTCTCGAACCCGCGGGTTCAGGCAATCCACTCACCTCAGCCTCCCAAAGGTGTGGGATTACAGGCTGAGTCACCGAGCCCAACTGGTTATCAAACTTTTGACCAGGAAGCTTGTAATCAGTTCCTGGGGCCTGGAGGGCTGTTACTGGGATTTGGGCTTGTCTTCTTGCAGCTCTGTCAGCTGCCTGCACTATCTTTTTGTTTCTCAGCATCTCAGTTATGACATACTTTTTCAGCTACTTCAAGCAGCTGAGAAATATTCATTCCTGCAAAGCCTTCCAGCTTTTGCAACTTTTTCTGTATGTCTGGAGCTGCCGGAGTCACAAATGCCAAATTAATAGCTTGAACATTCTCAACAGCCGAGGGATCAAAAAGTGAGTAAGTTGGAAACGCCTACTGGAGGCACTTGAGGAACACCCATGGAGGTTCCCCAGGTCCCTGGAGAACTTTAGTAGTTTTAGAAAGATTGATAGGATTTTGGGCTGCACCTTTCCAACCTGCTAATAGAGCCTGGTGATAGGTTTCCAATACCCTAGACCCCATCAAAGTGTTGGGGTCCCAATCTGGGCAAGTAGGGGGAAAGACCTCTTTTAACATTTTTTAACTCTCCTCCTGGTTGCCCCCAATGGAGTCCAGAATAGACTTTCTATCTTCAGCCCTAATTCATTCCTGCTTTTCTACAGTATTACAAGGAGTTGCTGACAGTCGTCCTAAGTGGGGCAATGGATAGGCATAACTGATTCCATTAAGGAAATCAGGGTCTGTGACTTAGTGGAGAACATAGGGTTCTGATACTTACAGTTAGATAAATCAGAAGAAGAAAATGGGGTATACACCAAAAACAACCACTTGTTCTGATCTGTCCCCTCTGGTGGAGGGACTTTCTGAAAGGGAACGAGAGGGGTTGGGTCAGTCTAGGACCAGAGATGCACAGCCAAAGGTGGAGAAGACAGAGAAGGGGTGGAACAAGAGATAGCTGCAGTTGCAACTGCATCTGGGGCCATCAATGGTTGTGAGCAAGAGGAGGTGGTAGAAGTAACAGTCGATGAGGAAGCCTGAGGACAATATGGTGGAGGGTTAGAGTTAGCTGGATCCTCAATAGGATCCTCAGTAGAGGGAGGCAAAACAGGGTATAACCTGTAAGAAGCAGGAATAGGTGATGGAGAAGGCGGGACCATCGAATCACTGACAGCTTAGGTGGAGGAGAGTCCATATCATGAGGATTAGTATACCCTGGCCAGTTAAGAGATGAGGTGACCAGGAGTTGACTGGTGATTTCAAGATAACATGCTTTCAACCAGAGTGGTGGGTTCTGGACCAAACTTAACCACTGATCAATATAGGGGAACTGATCTGGATGGCCAGGATTTCCCATAACAACCTTCCAATCAGATTCAGTCACTTTGACATCCAGAGACCCTGTAGAGGGCCATTCAACATAAGGGCAGGCCAGCCTATCTTACAGAGTGTTCAGAGTCTGCCCTTAGAGAGGTAGACCCCATCGTTCTTAGCAAATGCAATAGAAAAATTCTTTAGCATACAGTCCAGAGGACTGATTGGTTTTGAATTCTGAGATCCCATGATGCACAACAAGCAAAGGCACATAGACAGACTAAATGTCCAGATCAAAACAGAAAAGATTCAGATCCCTGGAACACCTCAGGGCAGAAAACAAGAGGACTCTATTCAGCCAACGTCTTGGCTCCGAATAGTGTCCAAAGGGTGACTTCAGCAGGCCATAGCTCCTTTAAACAGAAACAGAAACTTCAGTCACAGGCAAGTAAATAGAAAACCAAAAAAATAAATCTTACCTCCTGGGAGACCGTAGACAGACTTAGGTTCTTTTGAGGCAGTAGTTGCAAGTAGTCATTCCAACTCCCTCAGAGTCAGATGAGAGCTTTCAGGGCCTGAGAATCTCAGGAGGCACCTCCCCTACAACCTCTCCTCTTGACCAGGGAGGGCTAGAGTGAGGCACTCATGTATACTGGTGGATTTCTTACTTGGGTCTCCAAATATTATGACCTAATTGCGAGAAAAAGACACACCAGTATGCCGAGTCCAAATCACAAGTCTTATTAAGCATACAGTCAAGCGTAGGCTCACACCAGGAGGCTCTTGATGCTTGAGTGGAATTTGTAAGAAGCTTTTATAGGTAAAATCTCCAAGTAGGTTACATAGCAGGGGGGTGAGCAAGGGGGTGAGGGAATGAGGAACTAAAACCAAAAAGGAACAAAATATAGGAAAAAATTATAGGGATGTGGTAGGGGAATCTTGCAAGGAATAATTGATAAACAATTTTGACACAATATCTGATTTCAGTTATCAAAGCATACAATTACATGGAACTTGTGACTAGGGAGTTTTGTAAACAGCAGGAACGGTCAGCATGATCAGCTCGGGAACAAAGCTATAGGTCTGTTGTCATGGGAATGTTACAGCAATAACACATTGGGGGGTTATTCTTAGGCAGGCAACTAAGTTGGAGGATTTAAACAAAATGAAGTTACTTATGCCAGGCAAGCTATTTCAGTTATTTCATTAGCTATTTCATTCCTATCAGTTATTTCATGGTCATTTAATTATGAACATAGATGCAAAAATTCTCAACAAGATTCTAGCAAATGAGACCCAACAACACATCTCAAAAACCATTCACCATTACCAAGCAAGCATCGACCCCAGGATGCATGGCTGGTTCAACATCTGCAAGACCATAAATGCAATTACATACTTCAACAGATGTAAAAAGAAGAACCACATGATTATATCATTAGATGCAGAAAAACTTTTTGATAAAATCCAGCATCACTTCTTGACAAAAACTCTGAAACACCAAGGTATATAAGGAACATACCTCAAAATAGTAAGTGCAATCTATGATAAACCAACAGCTAGCATATTGATAAAGAAACAGAAACTGGAAACACTTCCCCTGAAAACCAGAACAAGACAAGACTGCCCACTCTCACCACTCTTGTCCAACATTGTGTTGGAAGTCCTAGCTAGGGCAATTAGACAAGTGAAGAAAATCAGGTGTATCTATATAGGAAAAGAGGACGTTGCATTATCATACTCTTTGCTGACAATGTGATTTTTTTTTTTTTTTGAGTTGAAGTCTCATTCTGTCACCCAGGCTGAAGTCAAGTGGCATGCTCATGGCCATCACAACATCAACTGCTGGACTGAGGTGATCCTTCCACCTCAGACTTCCAAGTAACTGGAACTACAGGCACATGCCACCATACCTGGCTAATTTTTTGATTTATTGAAGTGATGGGATCTCACCAAGTTGCCCAGGCTGGTCTGGAACCTGTGGGCTCACTCAATCCTCTCACCTTGGCCTCCCAAAATACTGTGATTATAGGCATAAACCACCACACTCAGTCTACCTTTAGTAACTTTTAATTAATGTAAGGCTATATTATTCCAACATGAATGGCCAGGTCCAAAAGGCACACCCTAATATTTACCTGGGGTTTGCTGGGTTGATGGTGAGCCAGTGCCAGGCACTTTAGCACATTTCCAGGACTCCATAAGTGGTCACAATTTGTGAGCCAAGTGTTCTCTCCACTCTTCAGAAGAGTGTGCACCTGCTTCTCAATGGCTTTCTGGCCTGCACAGTGGAAAAGATCCAGGAGGTTTAGACCTCTTTGAGGCAGCTATGCTTTCAGTGCCCCCACAGATTGTACACATAAGCACCGGGCACCATTCCCTTAGCAGGTTCATTTTTACCAGGTCTCTGATGGGCAGTTGGAATTTTGCCACTAATTGCAACTGCCAGTTTGGGTGTTTTTGACCCTCTGGTATTGCTGCCCTTTATTTTGGCACTGTTTTTTTCCTTAATATTTCAGCTGAAAAAAAAAACCCTTAAAGGTTCCTTTTTAATAGGTTATACATATGAAACTATAAAACCATTTCTCTGTAACAATCTGATGCAAAGCCCTTTAGAGTGAAGAGACCACATGGATGTGAAATAATTTGTCCGTACTTATTTAAAATTAGGAACAAGCAAATTTGTTAAAAATCCTTATAAATTGCTAAAGTCATAGTTGTAAGGTGTGGGCAATTAGGTGAGAATGATCAGTTTTCAGGATTGCATCCACACAAAGTTCCCAGTATTTTATTCATCCAGCAGAAGTACTTGGTTTAGTAAAAGTAACTTAACATTTTTTAATAAATATAATCTTAACAAGCCTGATATAACAAACACTGGTATTACCTACGCAAAAAGTCTGAGATGGCATACCAAAATAAAAAAGGAATTCAGAAAATAATAAATCCTGGCTCCAGTCCCTATTTAATTGGAACCCATGGCTAATAACACTTACTTGTTACTGACCTGGCCAGACCCATTATACTTATTCTCCTTGCTTTACTCATAGGACCCTGCATATTAAATTGGAGTGTTCATTTTGTGAAAAGACAAATATCAAATGTAAAACTTTTAAACTTAAGATCCCCCATAGCCCCTTTCCCATAACCGAGTCAATGCTTTGACTCACAAACAACTGAAAGGGAGAAATGAAATGTTAGCAATTTTTAATGTTTGCAGTGCTATTTACAATGCTTAATGCATTAACACATTTAAAGTTCAATGTTTAAAGTGCCAAATAAGTTTTTTTAACCAAAAGAAATTAGTGTCAACATAGAGGGCAGCAGAACCAGAGGGCCAAAGAGGCACCCCAATTGGCAGTCACAATTAGCAACCAAAACTCCAAGCACCCATTGGAGACCTGGCACAAAGAAACCTGACAAGGGAATGATGTATGGGAATCGTCTGTAGGAACTGGGAGTGTAGTTGCCCTAAAAGGCCTTTGCCTCCTGAAAGCCATCGAGAAACAGGTGTATTCTCTTCTGAAGAGATGAGGGAACACTTGGCTCACAAATGGTGACCATTTATAGAGGCCTGAAAACCAGGTAAATATTAGGGTGGCTGGAACCCAGATTAATTTCTTAATTTAATATAGGTGTCAGTCTTTTGGTCCTGGCCATCTATGTTGAAATCATATAGCCATATACAACCAAGTCAATGCTTTGACTTATGAAAAACTAAAAGGGAGGAATGAAGTGTTTGATGTGTTGGCAGTGTTCAAATTGTTTGAGGTTTAATATTAATGATTTTAGTTTCAAAATTGTTAAAACTCCATTTTGTTATAGAACTACACTTTGCTTAAACCCCTGTGTGACTGATGCAACATTTTAAGAGTTTGTGTGTAATCAAACCCATTGCCCCATGCCCTCCCAGTGCTCTCCCTTATCTGAGTTGCACTCCTACATACCCTTGCCTAACCCCAAACCAGATGTTCTAGGTCTGTAATTCCTCAGTTTGCCTATAAAAACACCCCCTGAGAATTTCACTTGGGTCAAGAGATTTTGGTGGTATAACCCCTCCGGCTGATAAAGGACTCATAATTTGACCTTTTGCTGTGTGGGCAATCTATTTTCTTGTGACTCAGTTACAACAGTAGGAAATTGGCTTGCAGATGAAGGTATGAAACAAGCCACTCAAGAAGAAGAGGTCAAATTCTTAAGTCTAATTCCCAATATCCCTAAAGTGGTACTGAGAGTCCCCAGTTCACTAGAGAAGAGGGAGAATTAAATGAGCTAAGAGCTATTCAGAATGGAAATTAACAATGGTTCCTCCTGGATGAGAGAGAGATCATTAGCAAGACCATATGAGAAAATTAAGGACTATGCTACATAGGGGAGCTACTGAGGTCCCTAAGCCATGTGTGATGCCATATTAAATACCTCCATAGGCTGGGTGTGGTGGCTTATGCCTATAATCCCAGTACTTTGGGAGGCCAGAGTGAGAGGATTGTGTGAATTCATGGGTTTGAGACCAGTCTGTCCAATTTGGTGAGATCTCATCTCTACAATAAATCAAAAAATTTGCTGGGCATAGTGGTGCATGCTTGTAGTTCCAGCTACTTGGAAATCTGAGGCAGAAGAATGGCCTGAACCCAGCAGGTCGAGGTTGTCCTAGCTGGGGTGTGCCTCTGCCCTCCAGCCTGGGTGACAGTGTGAGACTCCAACTCAAAAAAAAAAAAAACCCGGCCTGGCGCTGTGGCTCATGCCTATAATCCCAGCACTTTGGGAGGCCGAGGTGAGAGGACTGCCTGAGGCTGAGGGTTCAAGACCAGTCTGGAAAACTTGGCGAGACCTCATCTCTACAGTAAATCAAAAAATTAGCTGGGCATAATAATGGCATGTGCCTGTAGGTCCAGCTCAGAAAGCTGAGGCAGAAGGATCGCGTAAGCCCAGCAGGTTGAGGCTGCAGTGCCTGGGAGCATGCCAGTGCCCTCCAGCCTGGGTGACAAAGTGAGACTTCTACTCAAAAAAACAAAAAGCAAAAAACCTATGGATGCATAGGCACTTATACTATTGCTAAACAGGCATGTAGACCTGTCAAAGAATTAATAAAAGGTGATCTGAAAACAAGATGTAGAAGGAAGAACCTCAGAATTGAGACCATTCCAAAGCATTCATGTGGATTTTACTAAATGCCAAGGATGGGAAAATTAAAGTACTTGTTGATAATAGTGAATCATCTCTTCAGTTGTGTAGGGGCTTTCCCACTAGCTATAGCAGGGTCTTTAATCACTGTGATTCTGGAACGAATTATACCCAAATTTGGACTCATAGAAAATGTAAATTCATGTAATGGAAGTCCTTTTATTTTATTTTTATTTTTTGAGTTGGAGTCTCACTCCATCGTGCAGCCTGGAGTGCAGTGGCACACTCATGGCCACCCCACCATTGACTTCCTGGGCTCCAGCAATCCTTCTGCCTCAACCTTCCAAGTAGCCAGAACTGCAGGCATGCACTACCATGACTGGATTATTTTTGATTTATCATAGAGATGAGGTCTTACCAATATTCCCAGGCTGGTCTCGAACCCATGGCCTCAGGCAATCCACTCACCTTGGCCTCCCAAAATGCTGCGTTAACAAGCTGAGCCACTGAACCCAGACTGGTAGCCATTTTACATCACAAGTATTGCAGGGAGTAATGAAAAATTTACACATTCAATAGGATCACCACACTTTCTGGAACCCTCCTTCTTCCGGAAAAATAGAAAGAATAAATCAGATCCTCAAAAAGCATATCGCTAAAGGAATGTTAGAAGGAAGCTAAATTACCCTGACTGAAATTACCTCCAATTGCTCTTTTCAGAATTAGAATGGACCACCAAAAAGATGTGGGTTTATCTCCCTATGAATTATTATATGAGCTCCCATATGTGAGTAAAAGTACAGATCTACACACTATGGAAACTAAGGACCAATTTCTTAGAAATTGGATTATAGGTGCGAGCCACTGCACCCGGTCTACTTTTAGTAACTTTAATTGAGGTAAGGCTATATGATTACAACATGGATGGCCAGGACAAAATGGCACACCCTAATATTTACCTGGGGGTTGTGAGGTGATGGTGAGTCAGTGCCAGGCACTTTAGCACATTTCCAGGCCTCCGTAGGTGGCCACCATTTGTGAGCCAAGGGTTCTCTCCTCTTTTCAGAAGAGAGTGGACCTCCTTCCTAATGTCTTTCTGGACTGCACAGTGGACAAGGCCCAGGAAGTTTAGACTTCTTTGGGGCAGCTATGCTTTCAGTGCCTCCACAGACTGTACCCATAAGCCCACTGGACACCATCCCCTTAGCAGGTTTATTTTTACCAGGTCTCTGATGGGCAGTTGGAGTTTTGTCACTAATTGTGACTGCCAGTTGGGGTGTTTTTGCCCCTCTGGTATTGCTGCCCTCTATGTTGGTACTGTTTTTTTCTTAATGTTTCAGCTGAAAAAAAAAAAAGCTCCTTTTTAATAGGTTATGAAACATATGAAACTTTTAAACCATTTCTCTATAACAGTCTGATGCAAAACCCTTTAGAGTGAACAGACCACATGGATGTGAAATAATTTGTCCCTAGTTATTTATAATTATGAACAGGCAAATTTGTTTTAAAAAAACCTTATAAATTACTTAATTACAATATTAGTTGTAAGGTGTGGACAATTAGGTGAGAGTGATCAGTTTTCATCATTATTGCATTCACACAAAGTACCCAGTATTTTATCCATCCAGCAGAAGTACTAGGCTTAGTAAAAGTGACAGCTTTTTTTATAAATACAAGTTTAGTGAACCTGAAATAACAAACACTGGTGTTGCCTAGCATTAATGTTTTAGCATATGGTAAAGTTGGAAGTAAGTTTTTACTAGAGAACTTGTAAGTTTAGTTGGAAAAGCAGACTAAAATTACAATTGACTTTTTCAGTTGGTTAACAGGATTAATTAACACATGATCCCTTTGCTTTTGTTTGGGAAGAAGGTTGATATAGTCCTAATTTAGATTTAACTTGAGAGACTTATCATAGAAAAACAAACAGGGCCAGGCTGATTGTCTGAGCCCAAGTTTTCTAGACCAGCCCGGGCAACCTGACAAGACATCCTCTCTATAATAAATAAAATTAGCTGGGTGTGATGGCACATGCCTGTAATTCCAGCTAGTTGGAAGACTGAGGCAGAAGGGTTGCTGGAGCCCAGCATGTTGATGCTGGGAGGGCTGAGAGCATGCCACTGCACTCTAGCCTGGGCAATGGAGTGAGACTCCAACTCAATCAATCAATCGATCAAAATAGAAAGGAAACAGGGATACAATTGGGAATGCATCTTCATTTTATAGATTTGTTCCTGGACCATATCCCATCCAGATTCCCTGCTTGGCGCCCACAACAGGTTCAATGGAATCAGCACAAAGGGTGTGAGTCACAAGGTAGAGAGCATCCTCCCATCCCTGTGTGCACCAGAGCTCATGGGACGCTGTGCTCCACCATGTCTTGGAAGGTCTGGTACCAGGACTTCTGGTAATTGGGTCCCAAAACCTTGCTAGAAATCTCCCAAGTCAGAAATCTGGGGAAAGCCCAAGAGACCCAGAAACTTATCTGAACATGAAAGGCAGGGGTCCAAGAGCACATCCAAATATGTGGGTGTGTGGGTGATAAATGAGGGATGATCACCAGGGTGAAGATAAGAGTACCGTACAGAGGTTGAAGTTTCAAGATCCTTCATAGAGTTGCTTTACCAATGAGAAAATAGCAAAGAAACCAAGCACTTTGTCTCCCACCTGTTTGGGCACTGGTGATCTGAACTTTTCTTCAGGGACCTTGTTGCCTCCCTAGGAAGATGTCCTAGGCAGAGACCATCAGTTGCCCTCTGAGATCCAATCCAGTCCACAGGGAAACTCAGAGATCTTGGTTAGAAGGAAGTAAAGAGTTAATCTTGTCCCTTACCCTATCAGGCCCCAGTGACCTCTCCTGTTTTTCCCTGGGACCTTTCAGAACGCTGAAGTGTAGCCTCAGCCAAAGCTTTTAGTTGTCACTAGGATTCAGCACAGTCTACCAGTTATGAAACAAGGAAATTGAGAGAGAGAGATCAATCTGGGTGGGAGCTCCAGGAAATGTTAGGGTTAGGGAGGGGACACAGCACAGCTGTAGTTATGCACTGGGAACCAGAGATTCAAGTAACATAAAGATTTGTAACATAAAGAGATGAGGAAAGAAAAGACTTATTTAGCCGGCCTCAGTGGCTCAACCTGTAATCCCGTGCCTTTGGGAGGCTGAGGTGAGTGGATTGCCTGAGCCCGCGGGTTCGAGACCCACCTGGACAGGCGAGACCTCATCTCTACAATAAAATCAAAAAATTAGCCGGGCATGGTAGTGCATGCCTGTAATTCCAGCTATTCAGAAGGCTGAGGCGCAAGGATTTCTAGAGCCCAGCAGGTCGAGGCTGCGGCGGCCGGCAACGGCCACTGCACTCCAGTCTGGGCGATGGAGTGAAATTTCAACTCAAAAAAAGAAAAAAAAAACAAATTAGCTGGGCATGGTAATGGGTGCTTGTGGTGCTGGCTACTTGGAAGGCTGAGGCAGAAGGATCACTGGAGCCTAGCAGGTCGATGCAGGAGTGGCGGTGAGCATGCCACTGCACTCCAGCCTGCATGATGGAGTGAGACTCCAACTCAAAAAAAAAAAGATAGAAATAAAATATGGTTTATTTAAAGTAAATTAGAAGCAGGGCTTAGTGGCTCAGCCTGTAATCCCGCGCCTTTGGGAGGCTGAGGTGAGTGGATTGCCTAAGCCTGAGGGTTCGAGACCCACCTCGGTAGCGAGACCGCATCTCTACAATAAATCAAAAAATCAGCTGGACGTGGTAGCGCATGCCTGTAATTCCGGCTACTTGGAAGCCTGAGGTGGAAGGGTCGCCAGAGCCCAGCAGGTCGAGGCTGCGGTGGCTGGAAGCGGCCACTGCACTCCAGTCTGGGTGACAGAGTGAGACTCCAACTCAAAAAAAAAAAAAAGTAAATTAGAGAAAGAGAAGATTCACCTCCCCAAGGTGGAGGAGAGGGCAAAAGTCAGGCTCTAGGAGCACATACTCACACCAGAGCCTAGCAAAGCAATGACCCCTTTTTGCTTGTTTTTGATTCCTTTTAACCATTCCTTTTGATGGGGGAATGTCATTAAGGTGATTGGGTGGTGGTCTGGTCCACGTCCTCATGAAAGGGCAGGCAAGTCAATGCAGGCACTGATGTCAGGTGATGGACAGCATGATTTCTGCCATGGTGGGGTCTGTGCCACGTAGGTTGCAAAAGGATGATTAGATTAACTTCAGGGCTTGGGCCTGGAGGGTTTTTTTCCTGTAAGAGACTTGTTAGACATTTACAATCCTTGAGCAAATGTAGCCTTATTATCCTTTCTATGGCTTTGGCTATCCAAAGGGGGTGACTTTTGACCTTCTGCCTTGATAAAGAACCTAAAAGTTTACTAGAGATTTTTAAGCTAAACCATGAAGTGAAAGGTCGGGCTGTCTTGGTCTTGCATCTGAGGGAGAATTACTTGGAGAGTGTGTGTGTGTGGGGGGTAGGGTTGTAGAAGATTGGCATGCAGAAGAATGTTTGAATGCTTTCTAATGGATATGCTGAGGCCAAAAGACTAAACTAAGAATAAGCTCGGTTTCTTCTAGGTTTCTATAACTACCTCCTTCCACCAAGAAATTCAAACCTGCAGTGGCCATGAGTGCCACTGCACCCCAGCCTGGGTGACAGAATGAAACTCCAACTCAAAAAAAAATTACAAAATTTTTGATGGATTTCAAATTTTAACCTAGAAGTCTTCCTCTAAGATGTGCATGTTGGCTGGGCTCCATGGCTCAGCCTGTAATCCAAGCACTCCGGGAGGCTGAGGTGAGTGGATTGCCTGAGCCTGCAGGTTCAAGACAAGTATGGGAAACTTGGCCAGACCTTGTCTCTACAATAAATAAAAAATTAGCCGGATGTGGTAGCACATGCCTACTTGGAAGGCTGATGCAGAAGAATTGCCTGACCTCGGCATTGAAAAGTGCTGAAATTACAGGCTTGAGTCACTGCACCTGGCCTCAGTGCTGATTTTATTCTGGTCACTTCTGCAGTCCAGCTGTGCACAGAAGTCTATAACTATAAGAAGGTCTAGGCAGGGAAGGGTTTACCACATTATGGCCTTTCATCAGGGTCATGTCAGGGGTGGACATGATGTCTAGGAGGCACTGAGCCATGCTCATGCTGAAATAAGCTAAATCAGTTAATAAAATCAAATTGTATCTTTGAGTTGGAGTCTCACTCTGTCACCCAGACTGGAGTGCAGTGGCCGTTCCTGGCCACTTCAGCCTCCACCTGCTGGGCTCCGGTGATCCTTCTGCCTCAGCCTTCCAAGTAGCTGGAACTACAGGTGCACACTACCATGCCTGGCTAACTTTTTGAATTATTGTAGAGATGAGGTCTCGCCAAGTTGCCCAGGCTTGTTTTGAACCCACGGGCTCAGGCAATCCACTCACCTCAGCCTCCCAAAGCGTGGGATTACAGGCTGAGCCACCGAGCCTGGTACAAAGTATTAATATTAACCACCTTACTCCATTTTGCTTAAAACTTTCATTTTAGTTACCTGCCTGACCTAAGTATCAATGACTACATGTGATTACAGTAACATTCCCATGACCACAGACCCCCAGCATTGTCTCCTTTGGGCAGATTATGCTGACCATTGCCTGCTGACTGTTACAGAACTCCTTTGCCATAGCTTCCATGTAATTGTATGCTTTGTTAACTGAAATCAAATGTTACGCTTTGACGTTTTCATAGTTTGTTCTTGTATTCTGTTAGTGACCTAACCAAGGTAACTCCATTGTATAGTGATTCTTCTTCCTTGTCTCTATGTAACTAACTTAAACTATATCTTAATGGCTCAACTTTCTGAGCACTGGCTATACCTAGGACATGAAATTAATTAAAGCTTCCTAACAATCAAAAGTTCCCATTTTCATTGCCAAGTTGTTAGTTAATAGTTCCTATGGTCACTAAGTTGCTACATAGCCAATGCTGCAAATTTTACCCATAAAATCTTGTCACAAACTGCACCAATTTTCAAGAGTTTTTCTGGCATTTGCCTACTCTTGACTTGTGTGTTTAATAAATTCATAATTAATTAGACTCAACTTGGTGGTGTAACTTCTCACTTACTCGGTCATAACAATGCCACCAGGCCTGGCCCCACTATCTTCCAAAGTGACTATATCACTTTGCATTCCCACCAGCAGTGAATGAGAGTTCCCATGGTCCCATGACCTCCCCAGCACTGGGTGTTGTCATGTTGCCTCTGAATGTTCCCAAGCTCCTCTTCCTGCTGCCCTCCCAGAGGTCCCTGCACCAGGCCATCTTGGGTTATGGAGAGCATGAGTTTGTTTACTGCTGTCCATGTCCTGGGAGGCCACTCAGGCCAGGGCTTGGAACCCAGTAGGTGCTCAGTACATGGTGCTTGTGGCCCCCTGGCAGGAGACACCTTGGGGATTCTGTCATCTTCTCCTCTGGAATCACTGCCTCTACCCTGGAACCTCTCCATTCTCCCTGGGATGCCCCATCTGTCTTGATTTCCCTATTTCCTCTGGGACCCTCCAGCCCCAATAGACCTTACTTGAAGCCATAGACTCCCAGAAAATAAGATTGTTTCAGAAGGTGTGGCTCACATCTAGATTTTTTTTTTTTTTGAGTTGGAGTCTCACTGTGTCACCCAGGCTGGAGGACAGTGGACACTCCCAGCCACTGTAGCCACGACCTGCTGGGCTCAGGCAATCCTTCCACCTCAGCCTTTCAAGTAACTGGAACTACAGGTGTAAACTACCACACCCAGCTAATTTTTTAACTTATTGTAGAGATAAAGTCTCACCAAGTTTCCCGGGTTGGTCTTAAACCTGTGGGCCCAAGCAATCCTCTCTCCTCAGCCTCCCAAAGTGCTAGGATTACAGTCTTGAGAGACCACACCCAGTGACATCTAAGTTTCATTTACTGAGAACATCTTGCCCTGCCCCTGCATTGTCTGTAGGACAGGACCAAGAGGAGAAACCCAACTCAAAACAAAAGACTCACTTCCTGAAAGAAATGAAGGGTTTTTTCCTGCAGGAAATTCTTGATTTTAAGCCAAGGAGGGTTACCAGAGCCCAGTTCACTTGGGGTTCTATGTCACTGTCTGTGCACAGGATGTGTTACTGACCACTTCCCCCTCCCCTTGAGGTTTGACTTCCCCTCCAGCTACAGACCTGGGCTCCTGACATGGTCTGGTCCATATATTTTACCCTGGCTGGGTGCAGAAGGGTTGTATCTGGCATTTCTGTGTTCTTGGCTTTCATCTTTTTGACATCCTTCAGGACTAACCACACCTGACTCCACCCCTGTAAGACGATTTTCTTGAAGACCTGCCAACACAGCTACAAACAAAAGAATGCTCTGGTGAGAAAGGTCTTAGGGATACCCCAAGGAGGACTGGAACTTGAGAATTCTGGAAGATTCCAGCCTTTGGCCCTGTGATTCCTCAGTGAAGGTTGGTTCTACCTAGAACAAAGCCCCCTCCTCCACGATGAAAGAGTAGACACGTGCTCAGGGTTGTGAGCTCTGATCTGCATTTATTCATTCCTTCATGGTCACCAAAAGTGTCTCCTTGACTTAGTGGTGGCCCAGGCCCTTGAAAGGACTGAACAAGAGTGGAAAGTCTTGTTCCTAAACCCTAACACAATGATGAGAAAGTAGAGACTATGTCCTGGAGGAATGCATTTGTTTTTTTTTTGTTTGTTTTTGAGTTGGAGTCTCACTCTGTTGCTTAGGCTGGAGTGCAGTGGAGTGCTCATGGCCACCCTAGCATCGAACTGCTGGGTTCACGTGATGCTTCTGCCTCAACCTTCCAAGTACTCAGAACAACAGGCTTGTGCCACCAGGCCCAGCTAATTGTTTTTTATTTATTGCAGAAATGAGGTCTTGCCATGTTTCCCAGTCTGGTCTCCAACCTGTGGGCTCAGGAAATTCTCTCACCTTGGCCTCCCAAAATTCTGGGATTACAGACATGAGACACCATGCCTGACTGAGGAATGCATTCTTTAGGTAAAGACTAACTTTTTGTTATGTTTTCAGAAACCCAGATCCCTCAGAAACATGATCATTATAATCTCTAAACAGACCCCTGAAGATGATAAGACCATACTACCTGGTGCAAGGTGCCTGGCAAGCAGGAGCCAGACCCCTCTCCCCAGGGTCAGCAAATTATACACAAGTGGTCAGTAAGGAAGTCATAGAGGTCACATCTACCTGATGGCAACACATCTAGGGGAGAGAATTTAAGAATCCTTACATTATAGTCTCTCCCAGTCAGGGGACAATTGCAAGGGTGGGCAAGAAAACAGGCCAGGCCTGGTTTTCTATGGTTGAGGAAAGCATATAAGCAGAGCCAAAGGCTGGAATCTTCTAGAATTCTCAGGTTCCATCATCCTTGGGGTCTACCTACTTTGCTAAACAGAGCATTCTTTTGTGCATAGATTAGTCTGCAGGTCTTCAAGGAAATCCTCCTGCAGGATTGGGGGCAGGTGTGGTCACTCCTGAAGGATGTTGAGAAGATGAAGGCCAAGGACATAGAGAAAGGCCTGTCCTGCCTCAGAGAGGCCTTTCTGAAAACAAAGTCCATGGTTGAGGTGAGATTGCATGGGGAACAGAGGACTCACTGCAGAATCTTGAGTTGATCAGTGACTTTGCAGCTTGAAAAGTCTCGGCTCAATCTGTAATCCCAGCACTTTGGGAACCCATGGGTTTTAGACCAGCCCAGGCAACTTGGTGAGACCTCATCTGTATGATAAATCAAAAATTAGCTGAGGATGGTAGCTTGTGCATGTAGTTCTGTCTACTTAGAAGGCTGGAGGTGGAAGGATCACTGGAGCCCAGCAGGTTGACATTAGGGTGAGTCTGCCATGATACTCCAGCCTGGGTGATGAAGTGAGACTCCAACTCAAAAAAAAAAAAAAGAAAAAAATCTTCAACCGGGCTCGGTGGCTCAGCCTGTAATCCCAGCACTTTGGGAGGCTGAGCTGAGTGAATTGCCTGAGCCCGCAGGTTGGAGACCAGACTGGGAAACATGGCAAGACCTCATTTCTGCAATAAATAAAAAACAATTAGCTGGGCCTGGTGGCACAAGCCTGTTGTTCTGAGTACTTGGAAGGTTGAGGCAGAAGCATCACGTGAACCCAGCAGTTCGATGCTAGGGTGGCCATGAGCACTCCACTGCACTCCAGCCCCACCTGGGCAACTTGGCGAGACCTCATCTCTACAATAAATCAAAAATCAGCCGGGCATGGTAGCGCATGCCTGTAGTTCCAGCTACTTGGAAGGCTGAGGTGGAAGGATCGCCAGAGCCCAGCAGGTCGAGGCTGTGGTGGCCAGGAGCGGCCACTGCACTCCAGTCTGGGTGACAGAGTGAGACTCCAACACACACACAAAAAAGAAAAAAAGTCTTCATGTCTTGTTTCCATGGTACCCCATCTGTGTGTCTTTGCAACCCACAGGTTCCAGGGGAGGGTTACAAAGTGAGTGGTGTGGGGGCCTAGGTTTGTGGGAAGCACATTCCTGTCCTGTATCCCAAGGAGGCTTAGGACACCCTGACCATGGGAACAGTGGGAAGTGAGCTCTCACTTCTCTCAAGGAAGCAGCCTGAACTGTGTCTGCTTGCACTTGGCAATGATGTTCTCTCACTGCTTGGCAAGCAGGGCATCCACATCCTCCTCCAAGTCTAACCTGCCAGGGCCCCGATACTGGGATCAAGTCATACTTCAAGATGGGGAAGCTGCAAGCAAGGAGGCCACAACTGAGGACTGAAGTGGGAGGCAGTTTCCTCTGACCCTATTTTTGTTCCCTGCAGTGTGACTCACAGCCTGAGTTCCTGTGTATTTTTTTTTTGTTGGAGTCTCACTCTTGTCACCCAGGCTGGAGTGCAGTGTCATGCCCATGATCACTGCAGCCTCCACCTGCCAGGCTTAGGCAATTCTTCTGCCTCAGCCCTCCAAGTACCTGGAACTACAGACACACACCATGACGCCAGGCTAGTTTTTGTGGTTTATTGTACAGACGAGATCTCACCAAGTTGCCCAGGCTGGTCTCGAGCCCCGAGGCTCATGCAGTCCTCTCCTCTCGGCCTCCCAAACTGCTGGGATTACAGGCTGAGCCACCACGCCTGGCCATTCCTGTGTATTTTAAGGAATGAAGGGAATAAACTTAGAAGGTAACACATGCAATACTATCACCTAAATACAAAGCCAGCTGTCATCGTGGTCTGTTTATTTCTAGTATTTGTGTTTTGCTTTTCATTGAGTGAGCAATTTCCAGCATCTTGTGAGTTATGACTATGTACTGGTGTGTGTGCTCTCTCCCTACACCCCGTACTCCTACTATGATGAGCCACAAACCTGATGAGAGGTTAAGAAAAGTACAGATAGGTCAGCCTAGGGCTGAACCCATGTGGGCTGGCCCACATCATGTCTGACCATGCTTAACTCTGTGCCTTGTTTTCTGTGTACCATTATGACATCTGCATCTATCCTGCACCACCTGGGCCTACTTCCATGCAGGCCAGTACTGCCCACATGTGTCATTCTAGGCAGATTCATGTAAGCTGTGAGGGGGGATGGTGATAGAATGTGCTGTAAAGATTGTTGAGGCTGGGCCCAGTTCATGTCCCAAACACCTGAAGAGCAGGGCTGTGTGGAGAGGTCTCAGTGAGCAGTGGGTGAAGGCACCACGGGGAACAGTCCCCAGGGTACCGGTCCAACCCCACCTACACCAAGGGACAAGGCCGAGATGCCGATAAGACCATTCCCAGCACAGCCGGTTCATCTGTGTCCACCACCCCATCCATTACAGATATCTGCCCGCATACTCACCATCTCCCGGCTTCAGAGTGTTTCAGCATCCCACCTATGGACTTCCAGGACCTGCAGGCCACAGGACGACAGAGGCTGTGACAGAGCCCCTGAGGCCTCCAGGAAAGAGGGACAGAGCAGCAGGGATGACCCAGCTGGGAGCACAGGTGCAGGAGACAAAGGCCAGGTGAGAGCCCAGAAGCTGACCCCTCATTTCCAGCTTGCACCTGGTCATGATGGAGGCCATTCGCTTATAACACAGTTTGTAATAGTATACTCATTAATGAATAATATTTATACAGCTCGGCTGGGCATGGTGGCTCCAGCCTGTAAATTCAGCACTTTGGGAGGCTGAGGTGAGAGAATTGCATGAGTACCGGGGTTCAAAACCAACTTGGGCAACTTGGTGAAACCCTGTACAATAAATCAGAAAATATATATATTTATTTACTTATATAGTTCATATAGGTATATGTCATTCACAAATGGAAACAATATATAGACAACTATGTTACATTTCAGATTTCATGACCATTCAGGCCTTTGTTCTTATGAGGAAGAAACCTGAGCTTTAAAATACAGGCAGTTCTCTCTGGCAGCAATGTTCAGAAGAACGAAAATGACATTCTTCTGTCATTTCAAATGTTCTAGCAAAAAAGGAAAAGGATGAAGTGAAATGAATTTTGAATAATTTACTTAATCCAATATACTCACAATAGTATCATCTTAATATGAAATCAAGAAAAATTAATGAAGTTTCTACTGGGAACTATATCTCTGAAAATCACTATATGTGTGTGTGGGTGTGTGTGTGTATTTTTAAAGAAAGCATGATTTAATGAGGACAGAAAAGCTCCCACAGTGGGAGGGGACCCCAATGTGTTGCTCTTAAAATCTCTGTATATTAAAATTCCAATATGTTTCCATCTAGACCAACTTATTTCAAGCTACTCAGTAGGTCCAAGCTGTCTATGGCTGCCACATTAACGTGCAGTTGGGAGGTCTCCTACTCCTCTGATATCAGAAGTGAAGGGCCAAACCATTCTTTTCTGCCAGAGTCAAGAGAAACACCCCTCTCCTACCATCAATTATCCTAGGGCCCAAGGGTGGAAAGATGACTGAGAGAAAGCAGGAGCCACAGGCAGAAGTGTCCACGAGTGGACCACTGCCTTACATCTGTTTTTTAAATTTAATTTAACTTTTTTTTTAAATTTGAGTCTCACTCTGTTGCCCAGGCTGGAGTGCCGTGGCATGCTTATGGCCACCACAGTCTCGATCTGCTAGGCTCAGGTGATCCTTCCATCTCAGTCTTCCAATATCTGAAACTACAGGCACATGTCACCATTCACAGATAATTTTCTTTTTTTAATTTATTGTAGAGATGAGGTCTCGCCAAGATGTCTGGGTTAGTCTTGAACCCATGGGCTCAGGCAATCCTCTCACCTCAGCTTTCCAAAGTGCTGGGATTATAGGCCTGAGTCACTGCGCCAGACCCATCTGCTTCCTTATGGACACCCACTCAGTTTCTAAAGATCAGACATGAAGCAAGGACATCAAAATGCTCACATTTTATCTCACAATTTAAAAACATATATAAACCCATGAAATATTCTCCTCTTTTAAAACATATTTCCACAATTCCCAGAAAACACCTTTATGTTTCTTGGCAGCAATTTTTTTTTTCAGAGACAGCACAATGCTGGGGTTTTAAAAAAAAATCATAGGCTCATTTTGCCTGAAATTATACAATATGTCTTATTCTATGTCCCGTTCAGTCACTTAGCTCAATACTTCTGAGACTCACTGGATTAGGGTTAGGGTTAGGGTTCTATTGTATAAAAGATCTACAACCAGCCGGGCTCGGTGGCTCAGCCTGTAATCCCGCGCCTTTGGGAGACTGAGGTGAGTGGATTGCCCGAGCCCGCAGGTTTGAGACCCGCCTAGGCAGCGAGACCTCTTCTTTACAATAAATCAAAAAATCAGCTGGGCGTGATAGTGCATGCCTGTAATTCTGGCTACTTGGAAGGCTGAGGCAGAGGGATCGCCGGAGCCCAGCAGG
>NW_007256368.1:591364-612085 GCF_000164805.1 Carlito syrichta | reverse complement strand
ACTGCACTCCAGTCTGGGCGACAGAGTGAGACTCCAACTCCAAAAACAAAAAAAAAAAAATTTCTACAACCTGTTGATCTATTTCCCAATGGACTTTTGGGTAATTTATGTTTTGGCTATCAGACCTGAGGGGTCTATGCATATGCCTGAAAAATACATTTTGCATTAAATTCAATTCTTGTATTAGGATTGAAAAGTCCTCTCTTTGGGCCAGGCTTGTTGGCTTAGGCCGTAATCCCAGCATTTTGGGAGTCTGAGGCAAGTGGATTGCCTAAACCCACAGGTTCAAAACCCACCTGGGCAACTTGGTCAGACCTCATCTCTACAATAAATAAAAAATTAGCTGTGTGTGGTAGCACACCTGTAGTTCCAGCTCCTTGAAAGGCTGAGGCAGAAAGATTGCTGGAGCCCAGCAATTTGAGGCTGCGGTGGCCAGGAGCGTGCCACTGCACTCCAGTCTGGGTGACAGAGTGAGACTCCAACTCAAAAAAATAAAAAAAGAATGTTGTGATCTTTTGGTAGGAGGGCAACAGTTTCATTTTCATCAGTGTTTGCACTGTATACTGGTGTAAAACACAAACCAGTAAGAGAAAGCTGAGAGCCATAATTAGGACAGAGAGTACAGCTGAAAAGAGTGAGGATTACCTGTACATGATAACAAAGATTCTAGGTGAGGCGTATTCAGGATCTAATACTCCAAATCACTAAATACAACTGAATCCCAAAGCAGGGCGCAGTGACTCAAACCTATAATCCCTGCACTTTGGGAGGCCGAGCCTGAGCTCAGAGGTTTGAGACCACCTGGGCAATATGTTGAGACCTTATCTCTACAATAAATCAAAAAATTAGGTGGGTATGGTGGTATGCATCTGTATTTCTAGCTGCTTGGAAGACTGAGGTGGAATGATCACCTTAGCCCAGCAGGTCAAGTCTGTGGTAGCCAGGAGTGTGCCACTGCCCCCCAACCTGAGTGACAAGAGTGAGACTTATACTAAAAAAAAAAAAAAAGTACCTTCATGTTACAACATCCTTATAGAAGACCTGTGGGAATGTGTAATCAGAAGCCCACACCTACAGAGAGGACAAGGAGTAGGATGAGAAAACTAAGGAACACAAAGAATGCATGCACTTGCCCAAACAGACTGTCTCCTCAGGCCCTATTTAAAACAAGAAGAGTGCTCGTATTGGGCTGTTGGCTCCCTACAACTTCTCATCTTACCATGTTCAAGGAGGCCATATTTATTATTATTTGTTTTTACAAAGGTCCTGATGAGCTCAAATGTAATTAATCATGAGAGGTAAATTTTTTCACAGAGTACAGTAACAGGATCCCATTTCCTTGACCGTGCTTTTCAGTTGTTTGAAAATCACAAATAAAGCCCATTGGAATATGTAATATGAACAATGTCTTATTTTCATGTGACTAATACCTAGGTTTTTGGACATTAGGAATAACAACATGAGAGCTGACTCCTTTGGGAAACAAAACATTTGTTTGGGAGGTCATGGAAATTCAGGGACATCAATTATTAGGAGGTTACATGAAAGCAGAAGTGGTTTCAGAGGTTCCATTGTCTAGACAGAAAAATTCAAGAAATGAGTCCCAGGAAGTAGGCACATTTTAGGCACATTTCTCACTGATGTGGGTGAGAAGCCTTCCATCCAAAACAGAGATGCTGGCTGGGATGAGTGACTTAGCCTGTAATGCCAGCACTTTGGGAGGCCAAAGTTAGTGGATTACTTGAGCCTGGGGGTTCAAGACCAGCCCGGTCAACTTGACGAGAACTTTTCTCTACAATAAGTCCAAAAAATTAGCCGCGCATGGGAGTGCATCTGTAGTTCTGGCTACATGGAAGGCAGAGGTGGCCTGAGCCCAGAAGTTTGAATCTTCGGTGACTGTGAGTGTGCCACTGAACTCCAGCCAGGGTGACAGAGTGAGGCTCCAACTCAAAACAAACAAAAGCAGAGATGCTAAACTGATGGGTTGCAAATATACCCCAAGTGTCTCTCACTTTGAAAGTTGTTGCCCAAAGGATGCAACACCATCTGTTCCTGAGGGTTCTAGTCACCATTTGTGTCTGAGACACTGTCCAGTCAGGCCTCAGTTGAATCTGGTGGTATCAAGTGTAAAATACCTGTACCACCATCAGCTTCATGTTGATTACAGGTCCAATGAAATGGGTTGGTAAAAATGACTGACTAGACACATGCCAGGAAAGTGGGGTTTCCTTGTCTGCTCTTAACAGATCCCAAGTGACCCAATAATTTTCTCCCTCATGTTTCAACTTCCACATTCACGAAAAAGGAGTCAGTGACATTTCCAGGCAGCCACAGTCTGTGACTCCCTGCAAAACTCTGAAGCTGTATGCAGGCCAGGCAGGTATTTCTCTGAAAGCACCTGGACTAAGTTCTGGCTGGAGAGAGCAGAGGCTTTCATCACACTGGGTGGTGTCTCGGACATCAGCATCCCTACAAAGTTTGAGGAAGCAGGTGCACCCAGGATTGAGAAGCCTGGAGCTGTGAAGAGACCAGGCTGTGGCTGACGACTTCGAGCTGCTTAGGGATGGAGAGGTTGAGCTCACTCATACTGAGCCCAGGTGAGGTGCATTACCAGCATCACACTGTCCCCACTGCCCAGTCATCCTGTCTTTCTCATCCATCTCCACACTACCCATTGTGAAATGGTGTCAGGGACTCAGCAGCAGCAGGGATTTGGTGGGACAAGGAATGCACCACCCAAACCCACTCTCCAGGACTGCACACAGGCTGCAGTCCTCACAAACCAGGCTTGTAGTACTGCAGCTAAACTTCTCTATGAGGCTACTCAGAGACCAGAACACCAGCCTCTGGACAATATCCAATATATGCTGCCTTTAACACCCTAAAATTAATTCTTACTCAAGTTTCATCCCTGGCTCTTTCAAACCTCCAAAAGAATTTCTTCTGATTACAAGACGTGGGAGGGGGGAGTGGTGGGGAGAAATTTATAGTTAGCCCCTTGCTGTCTAGTTTTTGTTGTGTATGAATAAATCTCTTGTATCAAAAGGCAAGGTTTTTACCTCTTAAAGTCTTTGGACTATTACTTTGGCTAAATGAGTACATTACATTGGCCTGTAATCTTGTGTTAGAACATCATGTTTTTAAGAGCTAATCATAACAAAATTTTGAACATGTAGTTTCAGGTTCTCAACTCATTCTCTCTGGGGAGGCAGCGAAAACAAAAAGCAGCTTCAGGAACCTGAACTGCCTCAATAATTATTCAGGACCAGTGGGTAATGCCTATAAATCTGTCAAGTTTTTGTAAAGAACATCTACTGTAAAACCTTAAAATGGTTTATGAGGTCATTTTCAAACTGTCTACACAAGCTTTAGTCCCCCATAGGGTTTATGTTTAGATACATGACTCCAACAAATG
This sequence comes from Carlito syrichta, assembly GCF_000164805.1. NCBI lineage: Eukaryota > Metazoa > Chordata > Mammalia > Primates > Tarsiidae > Carlito > Carlito syrichta. The sequence goes on along the minus strand of NW_007256368.1, from coordinate 608,670 downwards.
AGCCGAAGGTAGAAAGATTGTTGCTGTTCAGCGAACAATTCATTTAAAGTATTGCTAATTATTTTTTTGTTTTTCAGAGTCAAATCTATTTCTCAAAGCTATTTGGTCTCACAAGATAACATGTCATGAACACATTAAATATAGGTCTGTGTATATTCTACTCTATTTTGCCATTTACTACCATCAAACATAAGCCAATATGGCCAGACTCGGTGTCTCAGCCACTAATCCCAGCACTTTGGGAGGCCAAGCAAATGGATTGCCTGAGCCTGCAGGATTGAAACCACCCAAGGCAACTTGGCAAGACTCTGTCTCTACAATAATTAAAAAAAAAAATAAAAAACTTAGCCCGGTGTGGTAACACATGCCTGTAGTTCTGGCTACTTGAAGGACTGAGGTGGAAGGATCACCAGAACCCAGCAGGTCAATGCTGGGGTGGCTGTGAACATGCCACTGCACTACAACCTGGGCAATGAGGTGAGACTCCATCTCAAAAACAAACAAAAAAAATACAAATTTAACATACAAAGGCAAACAACATTTATGCACTTTCAGATTATACCATGGCACCATACGTGGTTGAGAAAAGTGTAAAGAAAAGTAAAGATGTATTAAATTATAACAGTATAAAATTAGATGTGGTACACACTGTAGCATTCAGTAACTTTTTTTTATCACTTCCTGCTTCTATGGTGAGTGGAAGTGTTGTGAGATTTTGCTTATCACACCATGTGATTCTAATGCCTCTTTATGAGCAGTTGGTCTCTCCAGAACCAACCAAGGAAATTACAAAAAGTGATTGCATTCAAGGCCAAAAAAAAAACAGGGTGTGAATGGTATCAAAATATGGATCTTGAATACATTCCAGAGCTAAGAAGCACCACACTAGAGTTTACCAGATAACTTGAAGAGATGAGAGCTTCCAACCTAGTGCCAGGTGACTAAAAATAAGACACAGAAGAGGCTGGGCATGGTGGCTCATGCCTGTAATCCTAGCATTTTGGGAGGCCAAGGTAAGAGGATTGCCTGTGTCCAGGTGGTCAAGACCAGTCTTGGAAACTTGGAGAAACATCACCAATACAATAACTTAAAAAACTAGCTGGACATGGTGACACATGCCTTCAATTCCAGCTACTCAGGAGCCTAAGGTAGAAAGATTGCCTGAGCCCACCATGTTGAGGCTGCAATGGTCATGAGCATGCTGCTGCATTTCAGCCTAGGTGACAGTGAGACAATAGCAACAAAATAGCAGCATGGCAGAAAACAAATTAGCATTTGGCAAGTTGACAGGAGGGTTCTGATTATTGGAGATTGCTTTTGAGTTCTTTTACATTTAATTTTATACATACATACATATATATTTTTAGTCAGCATCTCACTGTAGCCCAGATTGGAATACAGGAATATGCTCACACTCTCCAGTCTCAATATGCTGGGTGCAGGTAATCCTTCTGCCTCCTCCCAAGTAGTTGGAAGTATAGGCGTGCATCACCATACCGGTCTAATTTTTTGATTTATTATAGAGAAGAGATCTCGCCAAGTTGCTCAGGCTGGTCTTGAACCTGTGGGCTCAGGCAGTCCTCTAACCTTGACCTCCCAAAGTGCGGGGAAATATAGGCATGAGACACTGTGCCTGACCTTTGACTTCGTTTGTAACATGGACACTCCAATAACAAGGGCATTTAAACTAAAGCAAATGGTATATGAATTGGTACTATATAGAAACATTTTTAGAAAAATGAAAATGCCAAATGTCTGACAAAAAGATGTGTTTTTGTAAAGCTACATCCAACGTCCCACCTCTCCTGTCTCCACTTTAACTCCTCTTTCACCTGTGTCACCAACAGCAAGATCACCCCTCCTCTTCTTCATCCTCAGCTACTCAATGGGAAGACAATAATGAAAACCTTAATGATGATCCATCTTAATTTAATGAATAGTAAATACATTTTTTCTTCCTTATGATTTTCTCTTTTTTCAATTTGCTGGGTATCTGTGAGGATTTGTTACATGAATATATTATGTGATGCTGCGGTTTAGGCTTAAGTTGAACCTATCACCAAATACTGAAGATGATGCACAATTGGGAGATCTCAACTCTTGCCTCCCTCTCTCCCCCTTCCCAAGTCCCCAATGTTTGCTATTCTCATCTTTATGTATTCAGGGACCCAGTGTTTAGCTCTGACATATATATATATGAGCATGCAGTATTTGGCTTTCTCTTTCTGGAATAATTTGCTTATGCTATTTTAAGAATACAGTATATAAAACACATACCATAAATTATGTTCATAGACTGTTTATGTAGAATCAATGCCATTTCTTCTCTCAACTATTGTCTGTATCTTAGTTAGGGCCACAAACTTACTCTAAGAGGAAGATTTATTGGTAATTATAAAGTACTTATTATACAACTAGTGTTGTCTTGTGTTTGTTCACTTGGTTTAAATGACAAAACAAAGTCACAAAATTTCTTGATTTATAGACTCCAAGTTTTCACCTTGGATTTGAGACCAGTCTTGGCAAGTTGGTGAGAGCTTCTCTCTACAATAAATCACAAAACCTAGCTGGGCATGGTCACAAGTCTGTAGTTCCAGCTATTTGAAAGGATTAGTTGGAATGATCGACTCAGCCCAGCAGGTTGAAGCTGTGGTGGCCATGAACATAACATTGCATTCCAGCATGGGCAACAAGAGTGAGACGCCAACTAAAAAGAAAGAAATTATAACTCCCAAATGTATTCAATGATATTTTCAGGTTGTGAAGAACAAAATTTAGGTTGTGAATGAACTAATTTTAATATGTAACAAAACACATCCACTAAGAAGTACATTGTCATAGTGATTTCTGAACACCATTAAATTTTATTTTAATAGCCGGGTGTGGTAGCACATGCCTATAGTACCAGCAACTTGGAAGGCTGAGATGGAAGGATCACTGGAGCCCAGCAGGAGAGGCTGTGGTGGCTGGGAGCAGCCACTGTACTCCAGTCTGGGCGACAGAGTGACACTCCAACTCAAAAAACAAACCAAAAACATTATTTTTAAAATTCTTGAAATTTGTAAGTAGCCAAGTAACACTTTCTAGACATGCAACAGTGAGTCCTATATTAGGTCATGTATGAATAATGGACAAGTAAAAGAGAGAATTTCTATAATGAGATTCTGAACCAGAAGTCTTTAGATTTTAATAAATGAAAATTCAACGTGGAGCAAAGAAAAAAGATTTTCTTTCAGATTTTAAATTATTTTTGTTCCAATAAGGTCATTTCCGCCTTAGGTAGCCACACATTCTCAAGTACAAACCCAACTTCCTCTTCCCTATTTATCTAACTCATAAAGTTTGAGAGTGATATATATTTTTTATTCATTATAAATAAAACCAAAATCTGTATCTGATGTGTAGACTGAGAGAAGTACAACGTGTACATAACAAAATAAAATAAGATTTTAAAACACTCAGATTTCAAAAAGCCATATATTATAAGTATACTCCTGTGTAATCTTTATTATAACCCAATAATTACAAAAATATACATAGAAAACAACTGCCAAAAAGATGACTAAGAGATTAGCTCATAAGTTACTCAATGGTATACAATCATCATCATTTTCCTACAATCCTGAATAAAATGGCATACCTTAACAGTAGTGGCAGGAAAATATTTCATTTTGTGCCCAAATGTCTTTAACGTATTATACAAAATTCTCAGATGGACCAGATAGCTCAAGCTTATATCCCAGCACTTTGGGAGGCCAGATGAGATGAGCTTAGGGAACGTGGCAAGACCTAATTGCTACAATAAAATAAATTAGCCAGGCATGGTAGAACACACCTGTAGACCTGGCTACTTGCAAGATTGAGGGAGAAGGATCTACTGAGCCCAGCAGGTCAATGGTGGTGTGGCAGAATGAGACTCCAAAAAAAAAAAAAAATCATTAAAACAAATTAAGGTCACATAATCTAAATAAGCATTCCAAAGTTTGATATATGTTATTAGTGAAAACAGATCACAAACTTTTTTTATGTGATTACTTTTCGTACACATAGGCTCCTGATATGTTACCTGGAATGGCCTTGAACTTCTGGGCTCAAGCAATCCTCCTGCTTTGACCTCTCAAAGTGTTGGGATATACAGGCAGGAACCACCATGCTTTCCCAGATTACAAACTTTCAAAAAGCATTTCTGTACTTCTATTAGGGTGATATATGTGAGAGTGCACCTTGCTTCAGTTTTCAAAACTGAGGCTAATTATTTGCTAAACATAAATTTACAAGAAACACCATTTCAGACAGCAATTATCTTTTCTCTGATGTCTGTCAAAAGATCTCTACTTATACTTTAACATCAGGATTTTTTCCATATGAAATTGGCAAAGCACTTGATATCTAAAACTCTGAATGTTTGTCTTTTATTTCAGCAAACAAAAGTGTAACCCTGAGAACCTACTTTATGGAGGTTTTGCAATACTGCTCACGTGAGCCATAAGGAATGTCTCCACTTAGAAATTTTAGGCATTTTGCATTTCAGAGTCCTTCATCATCCACAGAAAAGTTGAGAAGATTGATGCTCACCTAGAAGGGTCTGTCAAAGTTTTAATGTACAAACAATTGATCAAATACTTCTACGTAAACACAAAGAATGAACGCATAGCGTCACGTGGTTTGAGTTACATAAATCATATTTGCCTTTCAAAAAAACTCAAAAATTCTGTCAATGCAAAAACAAAAGTATACATGGAATATACTTATGACTCTGGAATGAAAAAAATCAGTGTGATCTTATTCAACATGTAAGTAGATAATTAAATTTATTATTATTATTAAATTTATTTTATTTCATTTTTTTGAGTTGGAGTCTTACTCTGTTGCCCAAACTGGAGTGCAGTGGCCACTCCTGGCCACTACAGCCTTGACCTGCTGGGCTCCAGCAATCCTTCTGCCTCAGTCTTCCAAGTAGCTGAAACTACAGGCGTGCGCTACCATGCCTGGCTAATCTTTTTTTACTTACTTACTGTAGAGATGAGTTCTCACCAAGTTGCCCAGGCGGGTCTCGAACCCGCGGGCTCAGGCAATCCACTCACCTCAGCCTCCCATAGTGTGGGATTACAGGGTGAGCCACCAAGCCCGGCTTCTAATTGATTATTTTGTGTATGGCTTGTATTTTGACAAACGTTCTTCCAATCATTATAGGATATTTTCCAAGTACGAATTCTCTGATGTTGAGAAAAACTGGAGTAACAGTTAAAGGTTTTGCCATATGCTTTACAAGTTTTTGAATTGGAGTTTCACTCTGTAGCCCAGGCTAGAGTGCAGTGGCACACTCATGGCCACACCAGCATTGACATGCTAGTCTCCAGCAATCCTTACACCTCAGCATTTCAAGTAGCCAAAACTACAGGCACCCACTTCCATGCCCAGCCAAGTTTTGGATTTATTGTAAGACAAGGGCTCGCCAAGTAGTCTGGGCTGATCTCAAACCCACAGGCTCTAGAATTCACTCACCTTGGTATACCAAAGTGCTGGGATTACAGGCTGAACCACCAAGCCAGGCCTCATTGTTTATATTTTCAGGGATTACCTCTAGCATGAATCTTCTTATGTCGAGTAAGATTTGAGTGACATGGAAGGCTTTGTCACATTTTTCACATTTGTAGGATTTCTCGAGTATGGATCCTAATATGTTGAGCAAGTTCTGTATAAGAGCAAAAGGGTTTGTCACATTCTTCACATCTGTAGCGTTTCTCTCCAGTATGGATACTCATATATTTAGTATATCGTTTTGCCACATTCTTTACATTTATAGGGTTTCTCTCCATTATGGACTCTCTGATGCTGAGAATGATTTGAGTACCTACTAAAGCCTTTATCACATTCTTCACATTTGTAGGGTTTCTCTCCATTATGTATTATCATATATTCAAAAAATCCTCTTTTAATGGAAAAAGCTTTGCTACATTCTTCACATTTGCAGGGTTTCTCTCCAGTATGGATCCTATCCCCAATAAATCCTGTTCTAGTGCTCAAGAATTTGCCACATTCTTTACATTTGTAGGGGTTCTTTCCAGTGTGGACTTTCTGATGCTGAATAAAATTTGAGTACCATTTAAAGGATTTGTCACATTCTTCACATTTGTAGGGTTTCTCTCCAGTATGAATACTCAAATGTTCAGTTAATCTTTTGGTGAAAAAAGTTGTCACATTCTTCACATTTGTAGTGTTTCTCTCCGGTATGGGTCCTCATATGTCCAGTAAATCCTGTTCTAGTGCTCAAGACTTTGCCACATTCTTCACATTTATAGGGTTTCTTTCCAGTGTGGACTCTCTGATGCTGAATAAAACTTGAGTGCCCATTAAAAGCTTAGTCACATTCTTCACATTTGTACCATTTCTCTCCAGTATGGATACTCATATGTTCAGTGCATCTTCTTTTAGTGGAAAAGGTTTTGCCCCATTCTTTACATTTGTAGGGTTTCTCTTCAGTATGGACTCTCTGATGTTGAATATGAATTGAGTACCTACTAAAACCTTTGTCATATTATTCACATTTGTCAGGTTTCTTTCCAGTATGAATTGTCATATGTTCAATAAATCCTCTTTTCATGGAAAAGACTTTGCTACATTCTTCACATTTGTAGGCTTTCTCTCCAGTGTGGACTCTCTGATGCTGAATAAAACATGATTACCAATTAAACAATTTGTCACATTCTTCACATTTGTAGGACTTCCCTCCAGTATGGACAATTGTTTGACCATGAAGTCCTTTAAGCATGGAGAAGGCATTCTAACATTTCAGAAAAAGTATTATAATTACTTATAAAAGGTTTTTATGAGAAAATTTTAAGGAATAACCATTTAAATGATAGTACCAAAGCCTACAAATTATATTATTTCTATACTGCTATTATTTTACACAAAAGAAAAAGCAGTAAGTTACCCTTTATTAGAAAAAAAAACTTTGTTTCTAAATACTGGAGACAACATGAATATTATAAAATATGACATGAAACACTGATACATAAATGAACCACTGAAAATATTTGATACTAGTATACATGTACACATTGAAGAAAGTAGATGGAAATACTAATGAAAACTATTTGCATGCAATAAACAAGCATAAAAACATTAAATTTCAGGGCTTACCAATTATCTAATTCACTTTTTATTTAATATGTAAATTCAAGTATGGCACTTCAGAACTTTTCAAACTAAAATTACAGGTAAACTAATATATGGCAAATTAAAAAATGAAACGATATAAAAGATAGTCCTAGTACTTTTAATACTAAAAAAGACAAAATTCTAAAATACTTTAAAGAAAAAGGTAACAATAGGGAATTAACTATATATTTGACAATTTTAAAAAATGTTTTATTTTAAAGATATGTGATAGAATACAGGGTTAGGTATACAAATGTTCATTTTGTAGGTGCCCTTGTTGATGAGGTGTGCCCCTCCATTCCCTGGTGGTTTCCCTTAACTATCAATCCCACCCCCTCCCCTGGCAGTTTCCCACTACTATCAATCACTTTCTTATAGTATTACAATGTTCAAGTTTGGCAATATTTTAAATTCACTTTGCAGCATTCATTTTTTTAAGACTTCAATGAGGTGAATAGATACATTATACTATTATACAGCAGAGATATTTAGGCAAATACAGTTTAAATTTATAACAGTTTATACTAAGAAAAGGAAAATTTTAATGTAATATGAGATTAGATTATCTTCTATTTAATGTAATGCTTTGTGCTCTGAAAAAAATTACTTAGTCAGCCCAAGCAATTTGATGAGACCACCAGGTGAGGTAGCATGTGCCTGTAGTCCTGGCTACTTGGAAGGCTGAGGCAGAAGCCCAGCAGGTCGATGTTGGCATGATTGTGAATGTATCACTGTACTCCAGCCTAGGTGACAGAGTGAGAATCCAACTCAAAAAGAAAAAAAAATCTAAATTCCTGGAGGATCATGTTTGAACTCTCCATAGACAAACATATTATATAGTTGGGCACAGTAGCTCACACCTGTAATTCCAACACTTTGGGAGGTGGAGGTGAGAGACTCTCCAGAACCCAGGGGTTTCAAGTCAGCCTGGGCAACTTGGTGAGACACTACCTCTATGATAAATCAAAATTAGCTGAACATGGTTTTACACACCTGTGGTTCCATCTACTTGGAAGACTGAGACAGAAGGCTCACCAGAGCCTGGCAGGTCAAGGCTAAGGTAGCCGAGAGCATGCCGCTGCACTTCAGTGTGGGTGACAGAGTGAGGACTCAAGGAAAGCAAAAAATGGGATGTTATAATGCAGAAAACATGTGACACACCAGCCCCTAGTGCTCTTGGGATTTCTAAACTGAATTCCAATAACTCCCATACTCCCTTTATACAATTCTGACATGTGAGGTAAACAGATCTTTTTTATTTTTTATTTTTTGAGTCAGTATCACTCCATTGCCCAGGCAGGAGGGCAGTGGCACACTCATGGCCACTGCGTTGACCTGCTAGGCTCAGGTTATCCTTCTGTTTCAGTCTTTGAAATAGCTGGAACTACAGGTATGCACAACTATGCCTGGCTAATTATTTTATTTGTTGTAGAGGTGAAGTCTTGCAAGTTGCCCAGGTTCATCTTGAACCCATGGGTTCACCAAACCTGGTGGGATTACAAGCTTGAGACACTGCACCTGGCCACAGGTCTTTTTAAATGTCTGAAAATAGGAGTCCCTAGAAATGTGTTCAGAATTTCCTAAAACTCACAAAGGAGCCAGGCTTGGTGGCTCAGCCTGTAATCCCACGCCTTTGGGAGGCTGAGGTGAGTGGATTGTCTGAGCCCGCGGGTTCGAGACCCACCTGGGCAGAGAGATCTCATCTCTACAATAAATCAAAAAATCAGCCAGGCGTGGTAGCGCATGCCTGTAATTCCGGCTACTTGGAAGGCTGAGGCAGAAGGATTGCCGGAGCAGGTCAGGGCTGCAGTGGCCGGGAGTGGCCACTGCACTCCATTCTGGGTGACAGAGTGAGACTCCAACTCAAAAAAAAAAAAAAACTCACAAAGGAATGGAAGAGTAGTCATGTCATGCTGTCCATCACAATACATGAGGCTCTCACTGTGAAAGTGCTGGAAGCACATTGAAAAGGAAATAGAAGATGTAGAATTGAAGGACATATGCAAAAAGAGATGTCTCTCTGTGGCAGTCAAAAATTATTCTCATTGAAGCAGAGCTTCCCAATCTATATTTTAAATTGTGGCTTCTTCTTTGGCACTTGGACCTCTCATCTGTGTCATCTGCATTCGTATTCATATCTACTTGCAGATATGTCTATCGTCTTCTCTCCTTTTGTATTACAAGGCTGTTTCCTTTTCTCCAGAAAGGTGACCAGGTATGGCCACATGCCCTCCTCTTTCTCAGAAACCACAATGGACTCAGGAGAAAACTTCCAACTCTCAATTATCTCCCTCAGTAGAGGACTGCAACAGTGATCATGTGTGCAAAATTTATGCTTTTTGTGGAGATGTGTGATGACTGGGTTTTGTCATGCTTGACATGGAGCAAAGAAGAAAATGATGGTGTATTCTGGATGACACATCTGTGTCTAAAGAGAAGAAAGGCGAATGCTTGTTATAGCTCCAGAATAACTTCAATACCACAGAGAGTATGCTGGTGAGGCAAAACATTATGAAATCTGAAAGTGAAACATAGGACAATTGTTGGGAGCCAGCCTTGGAGGTTCACATGATTGACAGGGTCCCGGTGGGCCAAAGACCCTGGGCTGCAGGGTGAGCCCGGGAAGCTGAGGCCCTTCTGTCTTCCACCTTTGCTGTTTGATATGGCTGAAGAAATTCTGTGCAATCGTGGAAGAAGAAAATGGCATGTTTATGCGAAGTACTCACACTTAACCTGAGAATGTCATGGTTCATTTCCCCATTTTCCCACTATGCCACTTGACCTTTTCTAATATATGCAACGGTTAAACTCTGAAGTACATTATAAGTTCTAACACTTATCTAGGAGTTATGTAGGTGATTTACAACACTGTCTTCACAGACTTAGGATAGATTAATCGTTAAGGTTTTTACTTAATTCTATAGTTAAATTTTAAGTAAACATTTATAGAGTGGGTTTTCACTGAATTCATAATATACTAATTAGATACATTTATGATAATTAACTAAATACAGAAAGCAACCTTGGGGGCCTGGGAAATGTCATTAAAAGCTTCTTTTGAGTTTTCTTTAGAAATAAACACTGCAGGATAAGAGAAAAGTAACGAAGACACCTGGACAAGAAAGGCAATTACAAAAGCTTTGAAGGTCGTAAAAGCCCAAAAGAGAAGAACTGCTACATGAAGAACCATGCACCTGGGAACTTTCTTGAAGCACTTCAAGGACTATAATTTGGGACTCTTTTGAAGAAAGTTGCTGGCAGTGCTATTCTAGACATGATAATTGTTTTATCCATGTATTAATCATAATTGGTAAATATAATACCATACAAGTTTATATAATCAATATACATATGTATGAGGGTTGACAAAAATTATTAGGCTCTGGTTATGTTTAACAAGGTTTTTACTTTGTGTCATCAATTAAGTTTTAGTGCTATAGTTTAGTGTTTTATAGCCACTTTGAAGATTGTTTTAAGTTCATAAGTTTAAGTTCACACAATGATAAAGTTGGTGCCTCAAAGATAATAATAATTGCTCCACTGCCTACCTTAAGACAAAGATGTTTTCCAGGAGGTTGCCAAGCATAAGAGAAAACAGCCAAGTCACCATTATCCTAAACTTAAAAGCTCATTGGAAATTATGCAACCATAATAATTTTGTGTTAATTTTATTTCATTATGTTTAGTTCACTTTATATGTTTATTCAGAATAAAGATTAGTGTATGTATCTTCACAGTAAGTGACTTTCATAGTTATTCTTTAAATGCTAGCCACTGTAGTTTGGTCAAGTTAATGGGCTTCATATTCCTACTATCACTGGGTACAATCTATAGTTTTGTACTAGTGATTTTAAGGCTTTTTTAATTAGACAAGTGATGTGGAACCGAAGTCAAAGTAAACCTTGTATGCATTATGTTTAGTGTAAGTGAAATTCCTTTTACACTTATCTCAAGACTCATTAACTGAAAGTAGATAGTGTTTTTGGCTTATTCGTTTCTTCTAAAGACCGCTAGATGGTGGTAACTTTTAAAACATATGTACATGAAGGAATTTTCTTTGTCTTGCCCCTTTTACAAATGCTATAAAAGCCTTCTGTTAACTAATAAAGGATGTCATCTGTTCAGGAAGCAGGTGTCTGAGTATAAGATTTTCATCTTTCACCTACCCGTCTCTCCTTCAGGAGATCTCACGACCTGGCAAAGGGGCTGGACCCCTTCAGACAATCTCTTGTACTAAAAAAATACACAAATCTAGAGTCAACACTTCCTGAGAACATGTTTGAAAAGCACCAGAATCTATAGCTCAGCTGATCAGCATGTTTTCCATTGTACAAAGACAGAGTCTTAATTACTGTAAAAGGCAGCTGCACTTAATTTTTATCACCCTCAAAAGAGTGCAGTGGCATGTTTGTGGTCACTGCAACCTTGACCTTCTGGACTTAGGTGATCCTTCAGCCTTGGCCTTCCAAGTAGCTGAAACCACAGACTTGCCACCACAACTATCTAGGCCACTGCATTTTGCATCTCCAAATCTCAAGAAATCATCCCAGGGTATGTATGTGTATATATATGTATCTCCAAAAAACATAGTCAAGCTGAAGGAACAAAATAATTCTTCAGAAATTCACCCTAAGAAAATAAACATCTTTGCATTGGCTGGGCATAGTGGCTCAGCCTGTAATCCCAGCACTTTGGGAGTTGAGGCAAGAGGATTACCTGAACCTGGGAGTTTAAGACCAGCCTGGGCAACTTGGTGAGACCTTATCTCGACAATAAAATCACAAAAAACTAGGCAGGCATGGTGGCAGCTTCTTGGAAGGGTGAGGCAGAAGTATTGCCTAAGCCCAGCAGGTTGAGGTTGTGGTGGTCATGGGTGTGCTGCTGCATTGCCACATGGGCAATGAGTGAGATTCTAACTCAACAAGAACAAAAATCTATGCATTATCTGACAAATAACACAAAGTAACTATCTTAAACATGCTTAATAAGTGAAATAGAACACAGACTTAAAAATTAGGAAAATGATGTATGAAGAAATTCAGAATATCAATGAAGAAATAAAACTATATAAAAACAATCTAATAGAAATATTCGTTTTGTGATGTTAACAACAAAGTGAGGGTAGATGTAATCATGCAGTGCTTGTATGCAATTGAAGTTAACTTGTCTGACATTAAGATGTATTGGTATGACTTTAAGATGTTTTACATACTGTCTATTTGCAACAGGAATCACAAAGAAAATACCTATAAAAGGTATGCAAAAGGCAATCAAAAAGTAATCAAGCTCCTTACTACAAAAATAAAAACCACAAAAGAGAGCAGTAAGAGAGGAAAACAAGCGGAACGTAGCTACAGAAAACAGATAAAAAGTAAAAAAAGGGTAACAGTGCCAGGCATGGTGGCCCATGCTTATAATCCCATCACTTTGGGAGGCCAAGGTGAGAGGATTATCTGAGCCCACAGGTTCGAGACCAGACTGGGCAACTTGGTGAGACCTCATGTCTACAATAAATAAAAAAATTAACCAGGCACAGTAACGTGTGCCTCTGTTTCCAGCTACTTGGAAGGCTGATGTGGAAGGATTGCCTGAGGCCCGAATGTCAAGGCTGTGGTGGCCATGAGTGTGCCACTGCACTCTAACCTTAGCGACAGAGTGAGAATCCCACTCAACAACAAAAGCAAGGGTGACAGTAAACCTTTCCCATTCCATAATTACTTTAAATACCTGAATCACTTAAAATGGATGATAGTTGCAGGGCTCGGTGGCTCAGCCTGTAATCCCATGCCTTTGGGAGGTCAAGGTGTGTGGATTGCCTGAGTCCGCGGGTTCGAGACCCGCCTGGGCAGACGAGACCTCATCTCTACAATAAATCAAAAACTTAGCTGGGCATGGTAGTGCGTGCCTGTAATTCCGGCTACTTGGAAGGCTGAGGTGGAAGGATCGCTGGAGCCCAGCAGGTCGAGGTTGCGGTGGCAGGGAGCAGCCACTGCACTCCAGTCTGGGCAACGGAGTAAGACTCCCACTCAAAAAAAAAAAAAGGATGATAGTTTAACAAAAATCAAGATCTAGCAATATACTGTCTTTAAGAGATTTACTTTAGCTCTAAAGTCAAACAAGCTAAGAGTAAGAAAATGGAAAAAGATACAGTACATCCCCACATACAAGCCAGTTTCATTCTGAGAACACATTCAACATGGTTATCTTAGATATTCAGCTAACATAATTTGCAATGCAGCTGTGCTATAATAGGTATATAATACTTTTCACACACAAAAAAACACAAGAAATCACCCAAACACAAAAAATAAAGCAAAAAATAAAGCAAACAAGAAAAATAAAGAAAAAAAATCACTTATGTATTTGGACATGCAAATGCATGTTTGCATCTTTGCAAACTCCCAACTTGACGGTTCATATGCAAGAAACTTACTGTATTCTACACAAATAGTACCAAACAAGAGAGGATTGCCACATTATATCAGACAAAACATACAGTAAGTGAAAAGCTGTCACAATAAGCAAAGAATGGTATAATATAAAAGGGTCAATTTACAAGGAATCTATAGCTAATAATTATGTGAATACAACTAATATCATGGTTTCCAGACATATGGTGCACATATTGACAAAGCAAAAAACAAACAGCAAATTCAAAGAATTCAATACTCCACTTTCAATAATGAGCAGAAATGTCCGATAAGAGATCTATAAGGAAACAGAGGACAACAGGTGAGGCTGACGTGGGAAGGTCTGAGCCCAGTAGTTCAAGGCTACAAACCATGTTTGTGCACTCCAGCCTGAAAGTGAAGAGTAAGACCACAACTCAAAAAGAATTTACAAGTTTATAATCTCTGTACTCTGGGAGGATGAGGTGAGTGAATTGCCTGAGTCCACATCATTACAATGAATCAAAAACTTAGCCAGGCATGGAGGCGCATGTCTGTCATTACAGCTACTTGGAAGGCTGAGGTGGAAGGATCTCCTGAGCCCAGTAGGTTGAGGCTGCGGTGGCTGTCAGTGTGCCTTAGCACTCCAGCCAGGGTGACAGAGTGAAATTCTAACTCAAAAAAAAAAACAAAAACAAAAAACCCAAATATATATATTTCAAAGTTACTGAAAAAACAATGTAGTACTGGAAATCAGGAACAAACAAATAATGAAACAATATAAAACTTCAAAATAAACCCCTATGAATATAATTAAATGACTTTCAATGAGGTTGATATGACCACACAATTTAAGATTGTTGTAAAACTGGTAGTAGACAAAGGAAAATATTATAAAGGTCTCTTCCATCATACAAAAACTATCTAAAATCATAAAAGACAAATGTAAAAACTATAAAGTTATTAGAATTAAATCTAGGATGGAGATTAAGACACTGATCTTGACAATACTTCCTTAGATCTGGTATCCAAAGCATTAGCAACAACAACAAAAAAGTAAAAGGGGACTAATGAATCAAAGTAAAAAACTTTGCAAAATGGGAAACATTCAGTGGAGTACATGTGTCTCCTAAAGAATGAGAGAAAACATTTGAAGTTTACATATTTGATAAGAGTTGAAATTCAGAATATGTAATTCCTAAAATTCAACAGAAATTGAATAACATGATTTTAAAAATGGAAAAAGAAAAGAATATTCACTTCTTCCAAGATCTACAAATGACCAACAATTTCTTTTTTTTCTTTCTTTTTTTTCCCCCTTTTTAGAAAGTAGGAATTCGGGCCACATCTCAGGAACAAGTTTACCTGCACAATGCATATGTATATACCTAACCCTGAATATTTTCCCACAATTTTAAAATAAAAAATTTAAGATGGGAAAAAAAAGACATCTGACAACCTAAATTTGAATTCCAAGGGAAAAAAAAGGAAACAAAAGGCAGTATTTATTTATTTATTTATTTATTGAGTTGGAGTCTTACTCTGTCACTCAGACTGGAGTGCAATGGCCGCTCCCAGCCACTGCAGCCTTGACCTGCTGGGCTCTGGCGATCCTTCTGCCTCAACCTTCCAAGTAGCTGGGACTATAGGCTTGTGCTTACATGCCTGGGTAATTTTTTGATTTATTGTAGAGATGAGGTCTCACCAAGTTGCCAAGGTGGGTCTCGAACATGCGGGCTCAGGCAATCGACACACCTAGGCCTCCCAAAGTGCAAGATTACAGGCTGAGCCACTGAGCCCGGCCGGTAGTATTTATTAAGAGGACAGAAACTTCCACAGTGAGAGGGGACCTGAAGGGGTTGCCTCAACAACCATTTCAAAAGATGTTCAAATGACAAATGCTAGAGAAATACAAAATTAAACACAATGACATACAACCTTACACCATTAGGATGGCCACTATCAAACAAATAAAATCACAAGTGTTGTCAAGAATGTGGAAAAAGTGGAACCCTTGTGCACTCTTCCTAGAGGAAAAAAATGATGCAGTCATTATGAAAAGTAAGATGAAAACTCCTCAAAAATTTGAAAATAAGTTTATCCTAGGATCCAGCACTTCCATTTTGGGTATCTACCCCAAGTATGAAAAGCAGACCTGAAACAGGTTTTGGCACACTCATGTTTATTGCAGCATTATATACAAAAGCCAAAATGTGAAAGCAATGTAAATGTCCCTCAATGAATAGAGAAAGAGAATGTGGCATATATACAAACAGAATATTATTCAGCCTTGAAAAAATTTTTGTTGCCCAGTCTTGGTGGCTCAGCCTGTAATTCCAGTACTTTGGGAGATGGGAGATAGAAGCAAGGGGATTGACTGAGCCTGCGGGTTTAAGACCAGTGTGGGCAACAAAAAAATAAAGACTATCTGGACATGGTAGCATGCATTTGTAGTTCCAACTACTTAGAAGGCTGAGGCAAAAGGATCGCTGGAGTCCAGAATGACAACACTAGGGTGGCCATATATGTCCCTCTGCACTCCAACCTTGGCAAAGGAGTGACTCCAACTAAAACCCTCCGTTGGCCAGGTGCAATGGCTTAGCCTGGAATCTGAGTACTTTGGGAAGCTAAGATAAGAGGATTGCTTGAGGCCAGGCTTTCAAGACACTCTTGGGCAACTTGGTGAGACCTCATGTCTATAATAAATAAAAAAAAAAAGCTGGGCATGGTAGTGCACACCTGTAGTTCCAGCTACTTGGAAGGCTGAGGTGGAGGGGTCACTTGAGCCCAGCAGGTTGAAGCTCCAATGGATGTGAGTGTGCCACTGCACTCCAGCCTGAGTGACAGAGTGAGACTCCAACTTCAAAAAAATTTTTTTTCATGTGTTACAGTAAGAATAAATCCTGTGGACATTATGTTAACTTTTTTTTTTTTGAGTTGGAGTCTCACTCTGTCACCCAGACTGGAGTGCAGTGGCTGCTCCCGGCCACTGGAGCCTCAACCTGCTGGGCTCCGGCGATCCTTCTGCCTCAGTCTTCCAAGTAGCTGGAACTACAGGCACACGCTACCATGCCTGGCTAATTTTTTGATTTTATTGTAGAGATGAGGGCTCACCAAGTTGCCCAGGTGGGTCTCAAACCCGCAGGCTCAGGCAATCCACTCACCTCAGCCTCCCAAAGCGCAGGATTACAGGCTGAGCCACCGAGCCCGGCTTATTTTACATTTTTTTGTGTGATAAAGTTTTCACTTAATACTTTATTTATTTATTTATTTTTTCATAATCAATATTTTTTATTGTGGTTTTGTGGGGTACAGTTAAGGGTTAGGTGTACACTTACGTTTCATTCAGGCATCCTGTTGATAAGAGGTGTTTCCCCATCCCCAGACAGATATTTGCTACTGTTAATCCCATCTCCCTCCTCCCCCCCATAATTTCCCAGTAGCATCAGTCATTTTCATATAGTTTACATTGGATGCTCAAGGTCCATTATATGAGTGAGAACATGTGATACTTGGATCTTTGTTTCTGTGAGAGGTCACTCAGTATTATAGACTCTAGTTCCATCCAGGTTGCTGAGAAATTCATGATTTTGTTCTTTTTTATGGCTGCGTAGTATTCCATCGTGTATATGTACCACATTTTTTTAATCCAGTCCTCTTTTGATGGGCAGCATGGTTGTTTCCAGGTTCTTGCTATTGTGAACAATGCTGCCATAAACATACGTGTGCAGGTATCTTTTTTATAGAGTGATT
>NW_007256368.1:564340-591344 GCF_000164805.1 Carlito syrichta | reverse complement strand
CCACTGGAGCCTCGACCTGCTGGGCTCTGGCGATCCTTCCACCTCAGCCTTCCGAGTAGCCAGAATTACAGGCACGTGCTACAGTAAGAATAAATCCTGTGGACATTATGTTAACTTTTTTTTTTTTTTGAGTTGGAGTCTCACTCTGTCACCTAGACTGGAGTGCAGTGGCTGCTCCCGGCCACCGCAGCCTCGACCTGCTGGGCTCTGGTGATCCTTCCACCTCAGCCTTCCGAGTAGCCAGAATTACAGGCACGTGCTACCATGCCCAGCTGATTTTTTGATTTATTGTAGAGATGAGGTCTTGCTGCCCAGGTGGGTCTCAAACCCGCGGGCTCAGGCAATCTACTTACTTCAGCCTCCCAAAGGCACAGGATTACAGGCTGAGCCACCAAGCCTGGCTGACATTATGTTAACTTATATTCACACTATCCTCCAGTCATGGTGGCTCATGCTGGAATTTCAGGATTTTGGGAAGCTGACACAGGAGAATCGCCTGAGTCCAGCAGTTCAATACCAGTCTAAGAAATACAGCATAGCAATACTTTTCTTCTACAAAAAAAAAAAAAAAAAATCAACCAAGATGGTATCAAGAGCCTATAATACACTTGAAAGGCTAAGGTGGAATTATCACCTGAGCTCAGGAGCTGTGGTAAGTCTTGATTGTACCCTTGCCCTGTAGCCTGAGTGATACAAAGAGAACCCAACTTAAAATATATATGCATCTTAAGAGATTGGAAAACTTTTCTTTTTTTTTAGTTGGAGTCTCACTCTTGTGGCCCAGACTGGAGTGCAGTGGCATGTTCACAGTCACTACAGCCACAACCTGTTGGGCTTAGGCAATTATTTTGCCTCAGTCTTCCAAGCAGCAGAAAACTTTCTTAATATGGGCCCTGGCAATGATTTTCTTTATATGACACCAGAAGTACAGTATCAAAAGAAAGCATAAGCAAGTTGGACTGCATCAAAATAAAAAGCTTCTGCACAGTAAAGAAAACACTAAAAAGACATAAGGATAAGGGAAAATATTTGCAAACCATGTATCTGATAAGAGGCTAAATCCAATATATACACAAAACTCATACAAATCATGTTAAATCCAAAATTCAAAATCTGAGAGACCACCAGAGAGCCAGCTCCGATGCAAATACATGAGGGTCTTTATTCAGGCTCGAGTCTGGGCTCACATTTGAAGCTGACGCAACAGCTTCAGGGACGAGAGCCTTGATTCAGGTTAACATGCACCTTTTATACATAATTCTGAGGGAGTGGGGTGGCTTTACAAACTTGTGCACACAGGATTGGATAAAAACTATGTGACACAGTATAAAGACTTTTATAGGTTGATTCGAGTTTGATTTGCATGGGCTCAGGCTTAGTTATTCGTGGTTGACGGAAAATGGTTAAATGGGCAGAGTAGAATGCCAGATAAGCTAGGTTTACACAGTCACAGTGACTGTGTATAAATCAGCTTGGGCACACAGGTAGGTTTGAGATAATGCAGAGCCCACCAGAAGTGGGCTGGCACCACAGAGTCTAAGGAATGCCCGGAAGGGGCTTATCGCTTAACTTTTACAGACTGTTACAGAAGCAGAAGAAGCCAGCATAGCAATTGGGACAAACAAAAGCTTAACCAAGTTCTAAGTACAAACACTGCTTAAAACATTGTATAACTATACAATCAGTTACTACCTGGCACCCGACATGTGCCTAGTTCTACAGGGTCTGAGGTAGGATTTAAAATACTAAGAATTTATAAAATATAGTGAACGTGAGATAGGAATATATAAAATGCAATGAATGCTTCTTTTACAGCAAGTATAGTTTTTTTTTTTTTTAAATCTCTTGGGTCTCTCAATCAAAGACCAAACAATTAAATGATAATTACTTGACTGAAAGAATGAATAGTTATTTTTCCAATAAAGACCAATTGCCAACAAGTATCTATTTTTAAAGTGGTGCTCAACATCAACAATCACCAGGCAATTGCAAAAAAACCCCTTGATAAGACATCATCTCACGCTTGTTAGGATGGCTAATATCAACCCGAAGAGAGATAAGTCTTGATAAGGATGTGAAAAAAAAATAAATCCTGTACACTGTTGGTGAGTTTTAATCTGATAGAGTCATTATGAAAACCATTATGAACAGTCTTTTAAAAATTAAAAAAAAAACCTACCATACAATCCAGCAATCCCCTTTCTGTGTATGTAACCAAAGGAAATTAAATCAATATCTCAAAGTATCTACAACCCTATGTTCACTGCAGGATGTATCTCAATGACAAAGCTATGAAAACAACCTAAATGTTTGTGGATGCTGAATGAATTAAGAAACTATGCTGCATATATAGATAGAATATCATTCAGTCATAAAAAAATAGAATCCTGCCATTTCAACATAGGGATAAAACTTTAAGACATTATGCTAAGTGAAATAAGCCATGCATACAAAGGCAAATACTGCATGACTTCACTTATGGGTGGAAACAAAAAAGGTTGCACTCATAAAGGAAAGGGAGAAAGTCCAATGATGGGGCCATGGTCTTAGTTGGGGGAAATGGTGGGGGAAATGCTATTTAAAGGATACAAGATTTCAGTTATAAGATAAATGACTTTAAAAGATCTAAAGAATAAAAGTGACTATAGATAATAATGGCATTTCTACTTTAAAAAATTGCTGAACCTGCATAATAAACATTTGTATAATTAAGCCTGAATTGTACTCCACATCTTAAAAAAATATATGATAAAACAGTGGACCTGAAGCAGCCTCATTACAAAAAATTTAAAGGGCAATTATGTGTGGTGATAGATATTTTCACTAACATCATTGAATTCATTGATTCACAAGGTATAAACATGAAATCACTTCATTGTATATAATAAATATAAGATTAAAGACCAGGTGTGGTGGCTCATGCCTATAAGCCCAGCACTTTTTGAGGCCTAGGTGAGAGAATTGCCTGAGCCCATGGGTTCTAGAACAACCTGAACAACTAGGTGACCTCATCCCTACAATAAATAAAAAAATTAGCCAGCTGTGGTGGCACGTGCCTATATTTCCAGCTACTTGGAAGGCTGAGGTGGAAGGATTGACTGAGCACAGCATTTCGAGGCTGCAGTGGATGTGAGCATGCCACTGCACTCCAGTATGGGCAACAGAGTGAGACTGCAATAAAAAAGATTAAACAACCTTTATTTGTGAAAAAATGCATGTTAATAGATGTGTATGTATCCTTATGCATATATATACATAATATATTTAGTCCTAAGCTTCATACTAAACAAAATTTTTAAATGAGTTATTTAAAAAACAAGATAGAGTGACCTTGTCTTCCACTGTCCTCCTGCTGTGTAGATGTCACCCCACTCTCATCAGCCTCCACAGGCCATCTCCCTAAGACCCAGCACCATGCATTCAATTAAGTTGCAGAGTTCTGATGGAGAGAGATTTGAAGTTGATGTGGAGATTGCCAAACAATCTGTGCCTATCAAGACCATGTTGGAAGACTTGGGAATGGATGATGAAGGAGGTGATGACCCAGTTCCTCTCCCAAATGTCAATGCAACAATTTTTAAAAAGGTCATTCAGTGGTGCACTCACCACAAAGATGACCCTCCTCCTCCTGAGGATGATGAGAACAAAGCAAAATGAACAGTTGATATCCCCATTTGGGACTAAGAAGTCCTGAAAGTTGATCAAGGAACACTTTTTGAACTTATTCTGACTACAAACTATTTAGACATCAAAGGTTTGCTTGAAGTTACATGCAAGACTGTTGCCAATATGATCAAGGGGAAAATTCCTGAGGAAATTTGCAAGAACTTCAATATCAAAAATGACTTTACTGAAGAAGAGGAAGCCCAGGTACGCAAAGAGAACCAGTGGTGTGAAGAGAAGTGAAATGTTGTGTCTGACACTGTGACACTGTAAGGATTGTTTCAAATACTAGTTGCCACTGCTCTGTTTCTAATTGTAATATTAGACAAACAGTAGACAAATGCAGCAACAAATCAGTTGTATTAGCAGAACATTTTCCTCATTGCATGTGTAGTTTAGAGTACAGATTCCAAGTCTATGGCTGAGTTTCTTCTAGTATGATCAAAAGTTTCTTTTTTCTTTGCTCTGAATAAAACTGCTGTGGGTTCTCTAAAGAACGTGGCATTTTAGACTTTCCCTCTTTTTTTGTAAAGTAATGTCTGCCTAGTTTATTGTCCAGTTAACTTTAGTAATCTTTCAAAAGTTGGCATTGTAAATAAAACAACTTGCAAGAGTTTTCTGAAGTAGAATTAACGAAATATCTTTATTCATGAGTTGGAAACTGGGAAAAGGAGTACGTGAAATAAATGATCTGAGGGATTTTTAGGATGTCTTCCAGCCTCCTGGTATTGATTAGCCTGTACATAGCAGGGCTCCTGTAAGTGCATTGAGGGCTTGTTTTTAATTTGTAAACCTTGTAGCTTTGACTATATTGCCTAGAGACTCAGTTACTACCCAGCTCATGGTATTTTAGGAGAGACATAACTAGACTGTTTGTTAGCTTTTCAATTAAAAAAGATACTTAACTCCTGTGGTATGTCATCTTTTTATAATTTTACCTTTAACATTAAAATATGTGGCAAACCTCAGAAAACATTCATTATGAATGCAAAATACTTTCAATAAAAAGTAAGTTATAGTAGGCAAAAAAATGAATAAATAAATAAACAAACAGGATAACATGAGAATTTAATATATGTTTACCAATGCTCTAACTGATATAATAAACTGAAAAAACTTGACATTTAGAGTTAAAAACAATTTCAGTTCACACTAAAAACAAAATATAAATAACAATACATTTCTTTCTAATTAGGAAAAAAATCTGTGTTCTGGCAAAATTATTGAATATGAATTTCTATAAAATCATATTTTAAACCACCCTAGGACCAGAAATCATATGGCAGAAAATATAACATCTGTCCATGGTGTTCCTCAAACATGACCATTGTAATCTTAAAACAGATCCCTGAAGATGATAAGACAGTGCTACCTAGTGCCAGGTTCCTGGAAAGTGGGAACCAGACCACCTATCCCCAAGGTCAGCAAGGAAGTCACAGAAGTCACATCTACCTGACGGCAACACCTCTAGGGGATAGGATTTAAGAGTCCTGACATCATAGTCTCTGGCAGCCAGGGGACACTGCAATGGTGGGCAGGAAAGCTGGGGCCAGGCCTGGTTTTCTATGGTTGAGGAAAGCTTGTAAGCAGAGCCAAAGACTGGAATCTTCCAGAATTGTTAGGTTCCAGTCCTACTTGGGGTCTCCTTAAGACCTTGCTTACCAGAGCATTCAATTGTGTGTAGATATGTCTGCAGGGCTTCAAGGAATTCCTCTTGCAGGTGTGGGGTCAGGTGTGGTCTCTCCTGAAGGATGTTGACAAGATGAGGGCCAAGAACAGAGAGAAAGTCATGTCCTGCCTTAGAGAGGCCTTTCTAAAAGCAAAACCCATGGTTGAGATGAGATTGTGTGGGGAACAGAGGACTCACTGAAGAATCTTGAGATGATCAGTGACTGTAGATTGAAAAGTTTGGGCAGGCTCAGCCTATAATCCCAGCACTTTGGGCTGCCAAGTTGAGTGGACTGCCTGAGCCCACGGGTACCAGACCAGCCCAGGCAACTTGGTGAGATCTCATCTCTATGATAAATCAAAAATTAGCTGGGCTTTGTAGCGTACACCTGTAGTTTTGGCTACTTAGAAGGCTGAGGCAGAAGGATCGCTGGAGCCCAGTAGGTTGATGCTGGCGTGAGTCTGCCATGGCACACCAGGCTGGATGAGAGAGTGAGAATCCAACTCAAGAAAAGTCTTCATGCCTTGTTTCCATGGCACCCCATCTCTGTGTCTATGCAACCCACAGGCTCCAGGGTAGGGGTTCCAAAGTGAGTGGTGTGGGAGCATAGGGTGCAGGAAGCACATTTCTGCCTTGTATCTCAAGAAGGCATAACACTCCAACCATGGGCACAGTGGGAGAAGTGAGGTCCCGCTTCTCTCAAGTGAGCAGCCTGGCCTGTGTCTGCTTAAACTTGGCAGTGATGTTCTCTCACTGCTTGGCAGGCAGGGCATCCACATCCTCCTCCATGTCCAACCTGCCAGGGTCTTAATACTGGGACCAAGTCATACTTCAAACTGGGGGATGCTGCAAGCAAGGAGGCCACATTGGGGATTGAAGCGGGAGGCAGTTTCCTCTGACTCTATTTTTGTTCCCTGCAGCCTGACACAAAACCTGAGTTCCTGTGAATTTTTGTTTGAGTTTCACTCTTGTTACCCAGGCTGAAGTGCAGTGGCATGCTCATGCCCATGGCAGCCTCCACCTGCGGGGTATAGTAAGCAATCTTTTCACTTCAGACCTCCAAGTGGCTGGAACTACAGATGCATGCCACCAGGTCCGGCTAGTTGTTGTGATTTATTGTACAGACAAGGTCTCACCAAGTGCCCCAGGCTGGTCTCGATCCCCCAGGCTCATGCAATCTTCTCTCCTCAGTTTCACAAACTGCTGGGATTGCAGGCTGACCCACTGCGCCCGGGCTTTCCTGTGTATGTCAAGGAATGAGGGGGAAAAGACTTAAGAGGAAACACATGCAGTCCTACCACCTAAATACAAAACCAGCTGTCATTGTGGTCTGTTTATTTCTAGTATTTGTCTGTTTTGCCTTTCATTGTTCGAGCAATATTCAGCATCTCGTGAGATCTGACTACATACTGGTGTGTATGTGTATTCTGTCCCTACACTCTATGCTCCTACTATGATGAGCCACAAACTTCATGAGAGGATAAGAAAAATGCAGGCAGGTCAGCCTCAGGGCTGGACCCATGTGTGCTGGCTCATATCATGTCTGATCATCATATCATGCTTAACTCTGTGCCTTGTTTTCTGTGTACCATTATGACATCTGCATCTCTCTCGCATCACCTGGACCTGCTTACATGCAGGCCAGTTCTGCCCACATGTGTCACCCTATGCAGGTTCATGTGAGTTGAGGGAGGGGGATGGTGATAGGATGTGCCATAAAGATTGTTGAGGCCGGGCACCGTTATTGTCCTGAATGCCTGGAGAGCAGGGCTGTGTGAAGAGGGATCAGTGGGTGAGGTCACCATGGGGAACAGACCCTGGGGTACCGGCCCAGCCCCACCTACACCAAGGGACCAGGCCAAGATGCCGGCAAGACCAGTCAGGCCACAGCTGGTCATCCGCATCCACCACCTCATCCCTCAGACATCTGCCTGCACACTCACCACCTCCCGGCTTCCAAGTGTCTCAGCATCTCATCTATGGGCTTCCAGGACCTGTAGGCCACAGGGTGACAGAGGCTGTGACAGAGCTGCCAAGGCCTCCAGGAGAGGGGACAGAGCAGTGGGAATGACCCAGCTGGGAGCGCAAGTGCGGGAGACAAAGGCCAGGAAGCTGACCCCTCACTTTCAGCTAGCACCTGATCCAGTAGGTCAGACATCAGCTGCAGGCTCCACCCCTCTGGGCATGAGTAACAGAAACAGAGATCAGATGAGGGCTGCATAAGGCAAAAAATCAGGATTTTGCGCGCTGCATTTTGAGGCTGACATTCCTCCCTGCACCAGCACCTGGTCAGGACAGAGGCCATTTCCTTAAACATGGTTTGTAATAGTATATCCATTGATGAATAATATTTATACAGCTCGGCCAGGTGTGGTGGCTCCAACCTGTAAATTCAGCACTTTGGGAGGCCGAAGCAAGAGGATGGCATGAGTCCAGGGGTTCGAGACGAGCATGGGCAACTTGGCGAAACCTCATATCTACAATATATCTATATCTATATACAGTTCATACAGGTATATGTTATTCACAAGTGGAAACAATATATAGACAATTATGTTACATTTCAGATTTCATGACCATTCAGGTCTTTGTTCTTATGAGGAGGCAATCTGAGCTTTAAACAGAGAGGCAGTCCTCTCTAGCAGCAATGTTCAACAGAAAGAAAATGGCATTCTTCTGTCATTTAAAATGTTTTAGCAAAAAAGGAAAAGGAAGAAGTGAAATGAATTGTGAATACTTTACTTAATCCAACATACTCAAAATAGTATCATCTTAATATGTAATCAAGAAAAGTCATTAATGAAGTTTCTATTGGAAACTATATCTTTGAAAATCAAAGCAGTATTTATGGAGAGGAAAGAAAAGCTCCCGCAGTGGGAAGGGACCCCAAGGGGTTACCCTTAAAAATCACTGTATATTAAGCTTTCACTATGTCTCCATCTAGACCAGCTTACTTCCAGCTACTCAGTAGGCCCAAGCTGCCTATGGCTGCCACATTAGTGTGCAGTTGAGAGTTCTCCTACTCCCCTGATCTCAGAGGTGAAGGGTCTGAACCACTCCTTTCTGCCAGTCAGAGAAACACCCCCTTCCTACCATCATTTCACCCGGGGCCCAAGTGTGAGAGAGAAGATGTCTGAGAGAAAGCAGGAGTGTCCACGGGTACACCACTGCCTCACATCTGCTTCTTAACTTTAATTTAACTTCATTTTTAAAAAAAATTTGAGTCTCATTCTGTTGCCCAGGCTGGAGAGCAGTGGCATGCTCATGGCCACCATAGTCTCAACCTGCTAGGCTCAGGTGTTCCTTCCATCTCAACTTTCTAAGTATTTGGAACTACAGGTACATGTCACCATTCTCAGCTAATTTTCTTTTTTAAAATTTATTGGAGATGAGGACTCACCAAGTTTTCTGGGTTGGTTTTGAACCCATGGATTCAGGCAATCCTCTCACCTCGGCCTCCCACAGTACTAGGATTACAGGCCTGAATCACCGCACCCGGTTCATCTGCTTCCTTATTAAGACACTCACTCAACTTCTATCAAACATGAAACAAGGACATCAAAATGCTCACATTTTATCTCAAATATTTAACAAATAAATAAACCCATGAAATAATCCCATCTTTTAAAAATATATTTCCACAAGCCGGGCTCAGTGGCTCAGCCTGTAATCCCATGCCTTTGGGAGGCTGAGGTGAGTGGATTGCCTGAGCCCGTGGGTTCGAGACCCGCCTGGGCAGCGAGACCTCATCTTTACAATAAATCAAAAAATCAGCCGGGTGTGGTAGCGCATACCTGTAATTCCGGCTACTCGGAAGGCTGAAGCAGAAGGATCGCCGGAGCTCAGCAGGTTGAGGCTGCGGTGGCCAGGAGTGGCCACTGCACTACAGTCTGGGTGACTGAGATTCCAACTCAAAAAAAAAAAAGAAAATATATATATATATATTTCCACAATTCCCAGAAAATACCTTTGTATTTCTTGGCAGGCAATTTTTTTCTTTCAGAGACAGCACAATGCTGGGATTTTTAAAGTCATAGGTTCATTTTGTCTGAAATTATACAATATGTCTTATTCTATGTTCTGTTGAGTCACTCAGCTCGATGCTTCTGAGACTCACTGGGTTAGGGTTAGGGTTCTGTTGTATGAAAGATCTACAACCTGTTCATCTATTTCCCTGTGGACATTGTGGTAATTTATGTTTTGGCTATCAGACCTAAAGGGTCTATGCATATGCTTGAAAAATACATTTTGTATTAAACTCAATTCTTGTATTAGGATTTAAAAGTCCTCTCTTTGGGTCAGGCTCAGTGGCTCAGCCTGTAATCCCAGCTCTTTAGGAAGCTGAGGTGAGTGGATTGCCTGAGCCCATTGGTTCAAGATCCACCAAGGCAACTTGGCAAGACCTCATCTCTACAATAAATCAAAAATTAGCTATACATGATAGTGCACTCCTGTAGTTCTGGCTCCTTGGAAGGCTGAGACAGAAGGATTGCCATAGCCCAGCAAGTTGAGGCTGCGGTGGCAAGGAGCATGCCACTGCACTCCAGCCTGGGCAAGAAAGTGAGATTCCAACTAAAAAAAACAAAAGCAAAAAAACCCACGTCCTCTCTTTGCATTTTCAGTGTCTGATCCAAGGATTACAATAGGCATCTATCATGTATCATAATGTACTTAGAGTTAATACTGTATTATTATGAATATGTAAAACATAATATATCTGCTACAAAACAGCTCGATTTACCTCATTTTAGCTTCTGTGGTACTTTTATGAATTTTCTGTCTGAATATTATAAACTTCACAATGCAGAAATATACACTTTGCTTTAAACAGTCATAAGCCTTATTTTAAAATTAAGAGAAAAATGTGTTATGAATATTTAAAAATAGATATTTGGAGGGTTTTTTGTTTTTGAGTTGGATTCTAACTCTTTGTCACCCCGTCTGGAGTGCAGTGGCATGTTCCTGGCCACCACAGCGTGGACCTTTTCACCTCAGTCTTCCAAGTAGCTGGGACCACACAAATCCTCACAAACACGTCTATTTTTTTTTTTTGATTTATTTCATATGCAAGGTATTGTCACATTGCTGGGGCTGATATCGAACCTCTGTGCTCAGGCAATCCTCTGTACTCTATCTCCCAGTGTTCTGGGATTACAGCCATGAACCATGACACCTGGCACATACAAGGATGTTACTGCAGCATTTATTATAATAGTAAAACTAAAAATAATTTAAATTTCTATCAAACAATGAACTGTTAAACATAGAATAGAATGTACCCATTCTTCGAAGTATACTTAAATTAAAAAGTGTTAGAATCAAGTGCACTGACATACAAATATCTCAAAAATATATATTTTAAAATACAGTACAATAAAAAATGTAGTATAAGCCAGGCTCGGTGGTTCAGCCTGTAATCCTGCACCTTTGGGAGGCTGAGGTGAGTGGGTTGCCTGAGCCCACAGGTTCGAGACCCGCCTGGGCAATTTGGCGAGACTTCATCTCTACAATAAATCAAAAAAATTAGCTGGGCATGGTAGCGTGTGCCTGTAGTTCCAGCTACTTGGAAGGCTGAGGTGGAAGGATCACCGGAGCCCAGCAGGTTGAGGCTGTGGTGGCTGGGAGCGTGCCACTGCACTCCAGTCAGGGTGATAGAGTGAGACTCCAACTCAAAAAAAAAAAAAAGTAGTATAATCTAATTTATGTTTAAAAAATTATATACGTATTTATTAACTAATAGAAAATATTCAGAATAAACCTGAACCTGCTAACAATACTTCCTTCTAAGAAGAGAGTGGGCTGGCTCAATGGCTCAGCTTGTAATCCCAGCACTTTGAGAGGCTGAGACAAGTGGATTGCCTGAGTCCATGAGTTCAAGACCAGCCCATGCAACTTGATGAGACCTCGTCTGTACAATAAATAAAAAATTAGCCAGGTGTCGTAGCATGCACCTTTAGTTCCAGCTACCGAAATGCTGCGGTGGAAGGATCAATGGAGCCCAACAAGTCAACACTGGGGTGGCCTTGAGTGCGTTCCACTGCACTCCAGCCTGGGCAAAAGAGTGAGACTCAAACTCAAACTCAAAAAAATAAGAAGAGTGAGTTTGGACAGAAGGATTGCAATCAAAGATTTTTTTATTTTGGCCAGGCATGGAGGCTAATGCCAATAATTCCAGCATGTTGGAAGGCCAAGGGAAGAGGATTACCTGAGACAATGGGTTCTAGACCAACCTGGGAAACTTGACGTAACCCCTCTCTACAATAAATCAAAAAAATTAGACAGGCATGGTGGTCAATACCCGTAGTTCAGCTATTTGGAAGGTTGAGGTGGAAGGATCACCAGAGTACAGCAGGTCGAGGTTGCAGTGGCTGGGAATGTACCACTTCCCTCCACCTGGAAGACACAGACTCCTACTCAAAAAGAAAAAGACTTTTTTCATGAAGATATGTATGATTTGACCTTTTTTTTTTTTTAACGTGTTTTTTTAATTTTAAAAAGAAAAAAAAACGTTCTGACATTTTGCTAGGAGTGAAACAGTTTTATTTTCATCAATGTCTGCACTGCATGCCAGTGTAAAATACAAACCAGTATGAGAAAGTTGAGAGTAACAATTAGGACAGAGTAAATACAGTTGAAAAGAGTGAGGACGACTTGTACTTGACAACACAAATTCTAGGTGAATCCTGTTCAGGATTTAATACTCCAAATCGCTAAAGACAACTGAACCCAAAGCAGAATGCAGTGACTCAAGCCTGTAATCCCAGTATTTTGGGAGGCCAAGGTGAGAGGACTGCCTGAGCTCAGAAGTTCGAGACCACCTGGGCAACTTGGTGAGACCTCGTCTCTACAATAAATCAAAAAAATTAGCTGGGTATGGTGGCATGCATCTGCAGTTCTAGCTGCTTGGATGGTTGAGGTGGAAGGATCACTTGAGCTCAGCAGGTCAAGTCTGCAGTAGCCAGGAGTGTGCCACTGCCCTTACAACCTAAGTGAGAGACTGGTACTCAAAAAAAAAAAAAAAAAGTACCCTCATGTTACAACATCCTTATAGAAGACCTGTGGGAATGTGTAATCAGAAGCCCACACCTACAGAGAGGACAAGAATGAGTAGGATGAGAAAACTAAGGAATACAAGGGATGCATGCACTTGGCCAGACTGTCTTCTTAGGCACAACAAGAAGAGCGCTAGTATTGGGCTGTTGTCTCCCTACAATTTCTCATCTTGTCATGTTCAAGGAGACCATATTTATTTATTATTATTTGTTTTCACAAAGGTGCTGATGAGCTCACATGTAATTAATCATGAAGAGGTAAATTTTTCAGAGTACAGTAACAGGATCCCATTTCCTTGACCATGCTTTTTAGTTGTTTCATAGCATCTCATGTTTGAGGATCACAAATAAAACCCATTAGAATATGTGATATGAAAAATGTCTTTGTTTCATGTAATTAATACCTAGGTTTTTGGACATTAGGTAAAACAACATGAGAGCTGGCTCCTTTGGGAAACAAAACACTTGTCTGGGAGGCCATGGAAATTCAGGGACATCAATTATTAGGAGGTTACATGAAAGCAGAAGTGGTCTCAGAGGTTTCCATTGTCTAGACAAAAATTCAAGAAATGAACCCCAAGCCAGGCTCAGTGGCTCAGCCTGTAATCCTGTGCCTTTGGGAGGCTGAGGTGAGTGGATCACCTGAGCCCATGGGTTCGAGACCCGCCTGGGCAACTTGGCAAGATCCTCATCTCTACAATAAATAAAAAATTAGCTGGGCATGGTAGCGCGTGCCTGTAGTTCCAGCCACTTGGAAGGCTGAGGTGGAAGGATCACCCGAACCCAGCAGGTTGAGGCTGTAGTGGCCAGGAGTGGCCACTGCAATCCCGTCTGGGTGATAGAGTGAGACTCCAACTCAACAACAACAAAAAAGATATGAGCCCCAGGAGGTAGACACATTCCTCACTGCTATGGGTGAGAAGCCTTCCATCCAAAGCAGAGATGCTGGCTGGGTTGAGTGGCTCAGCCTGTAATGCCAGCACTTTGGGAGGACAAAGTTGGATTGCCTGGGCCCAGGGGCTCAAGACCAGTCGGGCAACTTGGGAAGACCTCATCTCTACAATAAGCCAAAAAAAATTAGCCAGGCATGGTAGCTAGCCTGTAGTTCTGGTTACTTGGAAGGCAGAGGTGGAAGGATTGCCGGAGCCCAGCAGGCCAAGTCTTCAGTGGCTGTGAGTGTGCCACTGCCCTCCAGTCTGGGTGACAGAGTGAGACTCCAACTCAAAACTAACAAAAAAATCAAAGCAGAGATGCCAAACTGATGGGTTGCAAATGTACACCAAGTGCCCCTCACCTTGAAATTTGTTGCCCAAAAGATGCAACACTACCTGTTCCTGAGGGATGTGGTCACCATCTATCTCTGACACACTGTCCAGCCAGGCCTCAGTTAAATCTGGTGATATCAAGTATAAAATGCCTGAACCACCATCAGCTTCATGTTAATTACAGGTCCGCTGAATCGGGTAGGTAAAAATGACTGACTAGACACGAGCTAGGAAAGTGGGGTTTTCTCGTCTGCTCTTAGCAGATCCCAAGTGACCCAATAATTTTCTCCCTCATGTTTCAACTTCCACATTCATGAAAAAGGCATCAGTGAGGGTCACATTTTGAGGTAACACAGTCTGTAACTCACTGCCAAACTCTGAAGCCATGTGTGGGTCAGGCAGGTATTTCTCCCAAAGCATCTGAGTTCCAGCTGGACTGAGCAGAGGGCTTCATCACATTGGGTGGTGTCTGGGACATCAGCATCCCTACAAAGGATTAGGAAGAAGGTGTGCCCTGGGCTGAAAAGACTGGAGCTCTGGAGAGACCTGGCTGTGGCTGAAGACTTTGAGCTGCTTAGGGATGGGGAGAATGAGCTCACCCAAGTTAGCCAGGATGAGGTGCATTACCAGCATCATGCTGTCCCCAATGCCCAGCCACTCTGCTTTCTCATCCATCTCCACACTACCCATTGTGAGATGGTGGCAGGGACTCAGTAGCAGCAGGGTTCTGGTGGGCCAGAGTGCACCACCCTGACCTGCTCTCCAGGACTACCCACGGGCTGCAGTCCTCACAAACTGGGATTGTAGTACTGCAGTTAAACTTATCTGAGGCCACTCAGAGACCAGAACATGAGCCTCTCGATAATCTTCAATATATGCTACCTTTAACACCCTAAAATTAGTTCTTACTCGTTTCATTCCTGGCTCTTTCAAACTTCCAAAAGAATTTCTTCTGGATACAAGTTGGGGGGCGGTGGGGAGATAGATACAGTTAACACCCTGCTGTCTATTTTTTGTTATTTATGAATAAATCTCCAGTATCAAAAAGCAAGGTTTTTACTTCTTAAGGTCTTTGGGACTATTACTTTGGCTAAATGAGTAACACTTACATTGGCCTATAATATTGTGTTAGAACACCATGCTATTATGAGCTAATGATTATCAAACTTTTCAACATGTAAGTTTTCAGGTTCTCAACTCAGTCTCTCTGGGAATGGAGGGAAAACAAAAAGCAGCTTCAGGAACCTGAACTGCCATGATAATGATTCAGGATCAGTGTGTAATACCTATAAATCAGGTCAAGGTTTTGTAAAGAACATCTACTGTAAAACCTTAAAGTGGTTTATGAGATCAGTTTCAAAATTTCTACACAGGCCTCAGTCCCCCATAGTGGTTTATAATCAGATATAGGACACTGACAAATGCTCTTCAGTGAACATTTTTGTTTAAAGTTTTGCTAATTTTTTTTTTCAGAGTCAAATCTATTTCTCAAAGCTATTTGGTCTCACAAGAAACATGTCATGAAAACATCAAATATAGGCCTATGTATATCCTACTCTATTTTGCCATTTACTACCATCAAACATATACCAATCCAGTCAGACTTGGTGTCTCAGTCACTAATCCCTGCATTTTGGGAGGCCAAGGTAAATGGATTGCATGAGCCTGTGGGATTGAAACCAGTCAAGGCCACTTGGCAAGAACCCACCTCTACAATAGTTAAATAAATGAATAAATAACTTAGCTGGGCATGGTAGCACATGCCCGTAGTCCTGGTTACTTGAAGGACTGAGGTGGAAGGATCACTGGAGTCCAGCAGGTCAATGCTGGTGTGTCTGTGAGCATGCCAATGCACTCCAGCCTGGGCAATGAAGTGAGACTCCATCTCAAAAAACAACAACAAAAAAATACAAATCTAACATACAAAGGCACACATTTATGCACTTTCAGATTATACCATGGCACCATAAGTGGTTGAGAAAAGTATAAACAAATGTAAAGATGAAGTATTAAATTATAACAGTATAAAATTAGATGTGGTACACACTGCAGCATTCAGTAATGTTTTGACCACCTCCTGCTTCTATGGTAAATGGAAGTGTTGTGAGATTTTACTTACCACACCATGTGATTCTAATGCCTCTGTATGAGCAGTTGGTCTCTCCAGAGCCAACCAGGGAAATTATACAGTGATTGCATTCATGGCCAAAAAAAAAACAGGGTGGGAATGGTATCAAAATGTGGATATTGAATGCATTCAAGAGCTAAGAGGTAACACACTAGAATTTAGCAGATGACTTGAAGAGATGAGATGTTCCAAGCTAGTGCAAGGTGATTAAAAATAGGACACAGAAGAGACTGGGCATGGTGGCTCATGCCTGTAATCCTAGCATTTGGGGAGGCCAAGGTAAGAGGATTGCCTGTGTCCAGGTGGTCAAGACCAGTCTTGGAAACTGGGAGAAACATCATCAACACAATAACTTAAAAAACTAGCTGGACATGGTGACACATGCCTGCAAGTCCAGCTACTCAGGAGCCTAAGGTAGAAAGATTGCCTGAGCCTGCCATGTTGTGACTGCAATGGTCATGAGCATACCACTGCATTTCAGCCTAGGTGACAGTGAGACAATAACAACAAAATAGCAGCATGGCAGAAAACAAATTAGCATTTGGCAAGCTGACAGGAGGGTTCTGATTTCTGGAGATTGCTTTTGAGTTCTTTTACATTTAATTTTACACACACACACACACACACACACACACACACACACACACACATTTTTAGTCAGAGTCTCATTGTTGCCAAGATTGGAATGCAGGGACATGTTTACAGTCTCTGCAGCCTCAACCTGTTGGGCACAGGTGATCCTTCTGCCTCAGCCTCCCAAGTAGTTGGAAGTACAGGTGTGCATCACCATACCAGTCTAATTTTTTGATTTATTATAGAGATTAGATCTCACCAATTTGCTCAGGCTGGTATTGAACCTGTGGGCTCAGGCAATCCTCTAACCTTGACCTCCCAAAGTGCAGGAAATATAGGCATGGGCCACCATGTCTGACATTTGACTTCTTTTGTAACATGGAAAGTCCAATAACAAGGGCATTCAAACTAAAGCAAATAGTATACGAACTGGTACTATAGTTAAAGATTTTTAGAGAAATGAAAATGTCAGATGTCTGACACAAAGATATGTTTTTCTAAAGCAGCATCCAATGTCCCACCTCTCCTGCCTCCACTTCAACTCTTCTTCCACCTCTGTCATCAACAGCAAGACCACCCCTCCTCTTCCTCTTCAACCTCACCTACTCAAAGGGAAGACGACAATGATAAAAAACTTAATGATGATCCATCTTAGTGTAATGAATAGTAAATACATTTTTTCTTCCTTATAATTTTCTCTTTTGAATTCTGTGGGTGTCTGTGAGAGTTTTTTACATGCATATATTATGTGATGCTGCAGTTTAGGCTCAAGTTGAAACCATCACCAAATACTGAATATGATGTGCAACTGGGAGATTTTCAACTCTTAGTTCCCTCTCTCCCCCTTCCCAAGTCTCCAATGTCTGCTATTCTCATCTTTATGTCTGCAGGGACCCAGGGTTTAGCTCTGACATATATATGTGAGCATGAAGAATTTGGTTTTCTCTTTCTGGAATAATTTGCTTATGCTATTTTAAGAATACAGTATATAAAACACATAACATACAAATTATGTTATTGTTTATAAAAATTCACATGTAGAATCAATGCCATTTCTTCTCTTGGGCTATTTTCCATATCTTATCTAGGGGCACAAACTTACTCTAAGAGGAAGATTGATAATTATAAAGTACTTATTATACAACTAGCATTGTCTTGTGTTTGTTCACTTGGTTTAAATGGCAAAACAAAGTCAAAAAATTTCTTGATTTATTGTCTCCAAGCTTTCACCTTGGATTTGAGACCAGTCTTGACAAGTTGGTGAGAACTCCTCTCTACAATAAATCACAAAACCTAGCTGGGCATGGTCACATGTGTCTGTAGTTCGAGCTATTTGAAAGGCTGGGGTGTAATGATCAACACAGTCCAGCAGATTGAAGCTGTGGTGGCTGTGAACATACCACTGCATCCCAGCCTGGGCAACAAGATTGAGATTCCAACTAAAAAGAAAGGAATCATAATTCCCAAATGTCTTCAATGATATTTTCAAGTTGTTATGAACAAAATGGAATGAGCTAATTTTAATATGTAACTAAACACATCCACTGTGAAGTACATTGTCATAGTGATTTCTGAACACCATTAAATTTCATTTCTAAAATTCTTGAAATTTACAAGTAGGCCAAATAACAATTTCTGGACATGGAACAGTGAGTCCTATATTAGGTCATGTATGAATAACAGGCAAGTAAAAAAGAGGATTTCTATAGTGAGATTCTGAACCAGAAGCCTTTAGATTTTAATGAATGAAAATTCAATGTGGAGCAAAGAAAAAAGATTTGCTTTCAGATTTTAAATTATTTTTGTTCCAATAAGGTCATTTCTGCCTTAGGTAGGCACACATTCTCACACATAAACCCGACTTCCTCTTCCCTAGTTATCTAACTTATAAAGTTTGAGAGCATTATGTATATTTTATTCATTATAGTTATATATAATTATTCATATAATTATTACATATTTCTATATCATAGTTACATATAATTATTCCATTATAAATAAAACCAAATTCTGTGTATGCTGAGAGAAGTACAAAGTGTACATAAAAATATAAAAGAAGATTTTAAAACACTCAGATTTCAAAAAACCATGTATTATGTAATCTTTATTATGACCCAATAACTAATAATATATATATATACATATATATATATATATATATATAAGCATTGTGAAAAAAGATTACTAAGACAATAGTTCATATGTTACTCAACGGTATATCATCATCATTTCCCTAAAATTTTGAATAAAATGACATAATTTAGCAGTAGTGGCAAGAAAATATTTCATTTTGTGCCCAAAAGTTTTTAAGGCATTATAAAAATTCTCAGATGGGCCCAATGGCTCAAGCCTAACATTTTGGGAGGCCAACATGAGATGATCCTAGGGAACTTGGCAAGACCTAATTGCTACAATAAATTAGCCTGGCATGGCAGAACACACCTGTATATCTGGCTACTTGTAAGGCTGAGGGAGAAAGATCTACTGAGCCCAGCGGATCAATGCTGGTGTGGTTGTTAGTATGCACTGCACTCTAGCCTGGGTGACAGAATGAGACTCCAACTCAAAAAATAAATAAATAAATAAGTAATTTTCATGTAAAACAAATTAAGGTCACATAGTCTAATTAAACATTCTAAAGTTGCTATAGGTTATAGGTAAAAACAGATCACAAACGTTTTTGTGTGTGTGATATCTTTTTGTACAGACTGGTTCTCAATATGTTGCTCAGGATGGGCTTGAACTTCTGGGCTTAAGCATTCCTGCTTGGGCCTCTCAAAGCGTTGAGATACACAGGCAGAAGCCACCGTGCTCACCCAGATTACAAATTTTCAAAAAGCATTTTTGTACTTCTGTTAGGTGATATACGTGAGAGTGCACTTTGCATCAGTTTTTAAACTGAGGCTAATAATTTGCTAAACACAATTTTACAAGAGACACCATTTCAGAGAGCAATTACCTTTTCTCTCATGTCTGTCAAAAGATCTCTACTTATACTTTAACATCAGGATTTTTTCCATATGCAATTGGCAAGGCACTTGATTTCTAAAACTCTGAATGATTGTTTGTCTTTTATTTCAGCGACTAAAAGTGTTACCCTGAGGACCTACCTCATGCAGGACTTGCAATACTGCTCAATGTGAGCCACAAGGGATATCTCCACTTAGACCTTTTAGGCATTTTGCATTTCAGAGTCCTTCATCATCCACTGAAAAGTTGAGAATGAGGTTCATCTAGAAGGGTCTGTCAGGGTTTTGATGTACAAACAATTAATCAAATGCTTCTACATAAACACAAGGAATGAAGGCATAGCATCATGTCGTTTGAGTTACATAAATAATATTTGCTCTTGAAAAACACTCCAAAATTCTGTCAATGCAAAAATAAAACTATACATGGATTATACTTATGCCTCTCAAATGAAAAATTGATTTGATCTTATTCAACATGTAAGCAGATGATGTAGCTAATTGAATAATTTGTGTATGGCTTGTATTTTGACAAATATTTTTCCAATAATTATAGAATATTATCCAAGTACGAATTCTCTGACATTGAGAAATGTTGGAATAACAGTTAAAGGTTTTATCACATGCTTTACAATTTTTTTTGAGTTGGTGTTTTACTCTGTAACTCAGGATAGAGTGCAGTGGCGCACTCATGGCCAACCCAGCGCTGACAGGCTGGGCTCTAGCAATTTTTCCTCAGCATTTCAAGTAGCCAAAACTACAGGCACTTACTTCGACATCTGGCTAATTTTTTGATTCATTGTAGAGACAAAGTCTCGCCAAGTAGTCTGGGCTGGTCACAAACCCGTAGGCTCAGGCAATCCACTCATCTCAGCATACCAAAATGCTGGGATTGCAGGCTGAACCACCAAGCTGGTCCTCATTCTTTACATTTTCAGGGATTCCCTCTAGTATGCATTTTCTGATGTCGAATAAGATGTGAGTGCCATAGAAAGACTTTGTCACATTTTTTACATTTGTAGGATTTTCCTTGAGTATGCATCTTCTTATGTTGAGCAAGTCCTGTTTAAGAGCAAAAGGGTTTGTCACATTCTTCACATTTCTAGCGTTTTCCTCCAGTATGGATACTCATATGGTCAGTACATCTTTTTTTAGTGAAAAAGGCTTTGCCACATTCTTTACATTTATAGGGTTTCTTTCTACTATGGACTCTCTGATGTTGATAACGACTTGAGTACCTACTAAAAACTTTGTCACATTCTTCACATTTGTAGGGTTTCTCTCCGGTATGGATCCTCATGTGTTCAACAAATCCTCTTTTAGTGGAAAATGCTTTGACACATTCTTCACATTTGTAGGGTTTCTCTCCAGTTTGGATCCTCATATGTTCCGTTAATCTTTTTCTAGTGAAAAAAGCTTTGCCACATTCCTCACATTTGTAGTGTTTCTCTCCAGTATGGATCTTCATATGTCCAATAAATCCTGTTGTAGTGCTCAAGACTTTGCCACATTGTTCACATTTGTAGGGGTTCTTTCCAGTGTGGACTCTCCGATGCTCAAAAAAACTTGAGTACCAATTAAAGGCTTTGTCACATTCTTCACATTTGTAAGGTTTCTCTCCAGTATGGATACTCATATGTTCAGTACAGCTTCTTCTAGTGACAAAGGCTTTGCCACATTCTTCACATTTATAGGGCTTATCTCTAGTATGGATACTCATATGATCAGTTAATCTTCTTTTAGTGAAAAAAGCTTTGCCACGTTCCTCACATTTGTAGTGTTTCTCTCCAGTATGGATCCTCTTATGTCTAATAAATCCCGTTCTAGTGCTCAAGACTTCGCCACATTCTTCACATTTGTAGGGTTTCTTTTCAGTATGGACTCTCTGATGTCGAATGTAACTTGAGTATCTACTAAAGCTTTTGTCACATTCTTCACATTTGTAGGGTTTCTCTCCAGTATGGACTCTCTGATGTCGAATGTGACTTGAGTATCTACTAAAGCTTTTGTCACATTCTTCACATTTGTAGGGTTTCTCACCAGTATGGATCCTCATATGTCCAATAAATCCGCTTTTAGTGAACAAGACTTTGCCACATTCTTTACATTTGTAGGGTTTCTCTCCAGTGTGGACTCTCTGATGCTGAAAAAAGCTTGAGTACCAATTAAAGGCTTTGTCACATTCTTTACATTTGTAGCATTTCTCTCCAGTATGGATACCCATATGTTCAGTACATCTTCTTTTAGTGGAAAAGGCTTTGCCACATTCTTTACATTTGTAGGGTTTCTCTCCAGTGTGGACTCTCTGATGCTGAAAAAAGCTTGAGTACCAATTAAAGGCTTTGTCACATTCTTCACATTTGTAGCATTTCTCTCCAGTATGGATACCCATATGTTCAGTACATCTTCTTTTAGTGGAAAAGGCTTTGCCACATTCTTCACATTTGTAGGACTCCCCTCCAGTATGGACTCTTGTTTGTCCACCAAGTCCTTTAAGCATGGAGAAATCATTGTAACATTTCAGAAAAAAATGTATTATAATACTTATAAAAGGTGTTCATGAAAAAATTTTAAGGAATAACCATTTAAATAATTGTACCGAATCCCACAAAATATATTATTAATATACTGCTGTTATTTTACACAAAAGAAAAAACAGTAAGTTACCCTTTATTAGAAAAAAAACAAAACTTTGTTTCTAAATACTGGAGACAACATGAACATTATAAAATATGATATGAAACACTGATACATAAATGAACCACCGGGAATATTTAATACTAGTGTACATGTACATGTTGAGGAAAATAGATGGAAATGCTAATGAAAACTATTTACATGCAATAAACTTAAACATAAAAACATTAAATTTAGGGGCTTACCAATTATCTAATTCACTTTTTATTTAATATGTAAATTCAAGTATGGCATTTCAGAACTTTTCAAACTAAAATAACAGGAAACTAATATGGCAAATTAAAAAATGAAATGATATAAAACATATTCCTAGTACTTTTTATACTAAAAAAGACAAAATTGTAAAATGATACTTTAAAGAAAAAGGTAACAATAGGGAATTAACTGTATGCTTGACAATTTAAAAAAATGTTTTATTTTAAAGATGTGGGGTAGAATTTAGGATTAGGTATACAAATGCTCGTTTTGCAGGTACCCTTGTTGATGAGGTGTGCCCTTCTCTCCCCTGGTAGTTTCCCTCAACTGTGAATCCCACTCCCTCCCCTGGCAGTTTTGCACTACTATCAATCACTTTCTTACAGTATTATAAATGTTCAAGTTTGGCAATGTTTTAAGTTCACTTTGCAGCATTCATTTAAGACTTCAATGAGGAGAATAGATACATTATATATTATACGGCAGAGACATTTAGGCAAATTCAGTTTAAATTTGTAACTTAGCTCATACTAAGAAAAGGCTTTCCGAAAGGTTGGGCTTGGTGGCTCAGCCTGTAATCCCAGTGCTTTGGGAGGCCAAGGTGAGTGGACTGCCCAAGCCCATGGATTCGAGACCTACCTGGGCAACTTGGCAAGACCTCATCTCTACAACAAATCAAAACTTAGCCGGGCGTGTTAGCACGTGCCTGTAGTTCCAGCTACTTGGAAGGCTGAGGCGGAAAGATCACCAGAGCCCAGCAGGTCGAGGTTGTGGTGGCCGGGAGTGGCCACTACACTCCAGTCTGGGTGACAGAGTGAGACCCCAACTCAAAAAAAAAAAAAAAAGGAAAAGGGAAAGTTTAATGCAATGAAAGATTAGATTATCTTCAATTTAATTGCAATGCTTTGTGCTCTGAAAAAAATTACTCAGTCAGCCCAAGCAATTTGTTGAGACTATCAGGTGAGGTAGCACCTACCTGTAGTCCTGGTTATTTAGAAGGCTGAGGTAGAAGGATCACTGGAGCCCAGCAGGTTGATGCTGGAGTGACTGTGAGTGTAACACTGCACTCCAGCCTAGGTGACAGAGTGAGACGTCAACTCAAGAAATAAAAAAATTAATGTAAATGCCTGGAGGATCATGGTTGAAACCTTCATAGAATAAGATATTATATAGCTGGGCACAGTGGCTCACACCTGTAATCCCAACACTTTGGGAGGTGGAGGTGAGTGGCTCTCCAGAACCCAGGGGTTTCAGGTCAGCCTGGGCAACTTGGTGAGACACTGCCTCTATGATAAATCAAAATTAGCTGAGCATGGTTGCACACACCTGTGGATCCAGTTACTTCAAAGGCTGAGATGGAAGGATACCAGAGAACAGCAGGTCAAGGCT
Organism: Carlito syrichta; assembly: GCF_000164805.1. Classification (NCBI taxonomy): domain Eukaryota; kingdom Metazoa; phylum Chordata; class Mammalia; order Primates; family Tarsiidae; genus Carlito; species Carlito syrichta. Next base: position 567,744 of record NW_007256368.1, on the reverse strand, counting down.
AAGGTAGGCAAGAACATGCCACTGTACTGCAGTGTGGGTGACAGAGTAAGGACTCAAGAAAAGCAAAAAAAAAAAAAAAAAAAAAGGGACATTATAATGTAGAAAACATGTGACATACCTGCCCCTAGTGCTCTTGGGATTTCTAAACCCAATCCCAATTACTCCACTACTCCCCTTATACAATTCTGACATGTGACAAAAACAGATATTTTATTTTTATTTTTTTGAGTCAGTATCACTCCATTGCCTAGGCTGGAGTGCAATGGCATGCTCATGGCAATTCCTGCATCGACCTGTTAGACTCAGTCCATCCTTCTGCCTCAGTCTTCAAAGTAGCTGGAACTACAGGCATGTGCTACTGTGCCTGGCTAATTATTTGATTTATTGTAGAGATGACATCTTGCCAAGTTGCCCAGGCTCATCTTGAACCCACAGGTTCAGGCAATCCCCTTACCTTGGCCTCCAAACCTGGTGGGATTACAAGCTTGAGATACTGGGTCTGCCCACAGATCTTTTTAAAAGGCTGAAAATAGGAGTCCCTAGAAATGTGTTCAGAATTTCCTAAAACTCACAAAGGAATGGAAGAGGAGTCATGTCATGCCGTCCATCACAAGGATGAAGCTCTCACTGTGAAAATGCTGGAAACACATTGAAAAGGAAACAGAGGATGTAGGACTGAACAGCATATGCAAAAGGAGATGTCTCTCTGTGGCAGCCAAAAATTATTCTCATTGGAGAAGAGTTTTCCAATCCACATTTTAAATTGTGGCTTATTGTTTGACACTTGGACCTGACATCTGTGTCATCTGCATACATATTCCCAGTATGCAAATAATGGTATAATATAAAATGGTCAATTTACTAGGAATCTATAGCTAGTAATGGTGTGAATGCAACTAATAACATGGTTCCCAAATATATGGTGCAAATATTGGTAAAGCAAAAAACACACAGCAAACTCAAAGAATTCAATACTCCACTTTCAATAACGAACAGAAATGCCTGCTAAGAGATCTATAAGGAAACAGAGGACTACAGGTTAGGCTAAGGTGGGAAGATCTGAGCCCAGGAGGTTGAGGCTATAAACCATGCTTGTGCACTCCAGCCTAAAACAGACGAGTAAGACCACAACTCAAAAAGAATTTACAAATTTAATATCACTGTCAATTTTATCCACAGTGATATTAAATTCAATGTAATTTGTATGAAAATTCCAATGATACTTTTTTTTGCAAATATACCTTTTTAATTTTTGGATTGGCTCAGTGGCTCACTCACCCTGTAATACCAGCAGTTTAGGAGGCTGAGGCAAGTGGATTGCCTCAGCCCACAGACTAGAATCAGTCTGGGAATGCGGATGAGACCCTGTCTCTACACTAAAACTCAAAAATGAACTGGGCATGGGAGTGTGCACCTGTAGTTCTGTTTACTTGGAAGGATTGCTGGAGCACAACAGTTCAATGCCAGGATGGCTGTGAGCATGCCACTGCACTCCAGCATAGGCAACAAAGTGAGACTCCACTAAAAAAAAAAAAGTTTTAAATTCTAAAATTTATTTAAGATCTCAAGGATTATAAATAGCCAAAATAGCCTTGAAAAAAAGAGGAGCAAAGTTAGAGGCATCACACTTCTTGATTTTAAAACATATTACAGGCTGGGTGCAATGGACCATGCCTATAATCCCAGCACTCCTGGAGGATGAGATGAGAGAATTGTCTGAGTCCATATCTCTAAAATGAATCAAAAACTTAGTCAGGCTTGGTGGTGCATGTCTGTCATTCCAGTTACTTGGAATGCTGAGGCAGAAGGATCTCCTGAGCTCAGTAGGTGAAGGCTGTGACGGCTGTCAGTGTGCCAAAGCACTCCAGCCTGGGTGACAGAGTGAGACTTCAACTCAAAAAATTAAATTAAAAAAAAATATATATATGTATATCACAAAGTTACAGAAAAACCAATGTGGTACTGGAATACAGGAACAAACAAATAATGAAACAGAATAGAAAACTTCAAAATAAACCCCTATGAATAAAATTAAATGACTTTCAAATGAGGTTGATATGACCACACAATTTAACAAACAGTGTTGTAAAAGTGATAGTAGACAAAGGAAAATATTATAAAGGACTCTTCCATCATACAAAAATTATCTAAAATGATAAAAAGACAAATGCAAAACCTATAAAGTTATTAGAATCAAATCTAGGATGGAGATTAAGACACTGATCTTGACAATACTTCCTTAGACCTGGCATCGAAAGCATTAGCAACAAAAAAAAAGTAAGATGGGACTAATGTAACAAAGTAAAAAACCTTAACACAATGGGAAACATTCAGTGGAGTAAATGTGTCTCTGAAAGAATAAGAGAAAACATTTGCAGTTTACATATTTGATGAGTTGAGATTCAGAATATGTAAGTAATTCCTAAAACTCAACAGAAATTGACTAACATGATTTTAAAAATGGACCAAGAATAGAATATTCACTTCTCCCAAGATCTACAAATGACCAAAAATTTTTTTTTTTCCTTTTTAGAAAGTAGGAATTGGGGCCACACCTCAACAACACGGGTACCTGCACAATGCATGTTTGTATACCTAACCCTAAATATTACCTCACGATTTTAAAATAAAAAATTTAAAGGTGAAAAAAGAAGACACCTCACAACATAAATTTGAATTCCAAAGAAAAAGGAAACAAAAGGCAGGATTTATTAAGAGAACAGAAAAGGTCCCACAGTGGGAGGGGACCTGAAGTGGGAGGGGATGCCCCAGAACCATTTCAAAAGATGTTCAAGTGACAAATGCTGATAGAAACATAAAGCAAAGACACGATGACATACAACCTCATGGCCATTAGGATGGTTACTATCAAACAAACAAAATCACAAGTGTAGTCAAGGATGTGGAAAAATTGGAACAATTGGGCACTGTTCGTAGGGAAAAAAAATGATGCAACCATTATGAAAAGTAAGATGAAAATTCCTCAAGAAATTAAAAACAAGTTTATTCTATGATCCAGCATTTCCATTTTGGGTATCTTCCCAAAGTATGAAAAGCACACCTTAAACAGATATTTGCACACTCATGCTTATTGCAGCATTATATAAAAAATCCAAAAGGTGAAAGCAACCCAAATGTCCCTCAATGAATAGATAGGGAGAATGTGGCATATATATAAACAGAATATTATTCACCCTTAAAAAAAATTTTGTAGGCTGTGCTCGGTGGCTCAGCCTGTAATCCTAGTGGTTTGGGAGGCCAAGGTGAGCCGATTGTCTGAGCCCGCAGGTTCGAGATCCATGTGGGCAACGTGGTGAGACGTCATTTCTACAATAAATCAAAAAATTAGCCGGGCGTGGTAGCATGCACCTGTAGTTCCAGCTACTTGGAAGGCTGAGGCGGAA
>NW_007256368.1:555490-564189 GCF_000164805.1 Carlito syrichta | reverse complement strand
TCCAACTCAAAAAAAAAAAAAAAAAAAAATTTGTTTCCAAGTCTCGGCGGCTCAGCCTGAATCCCAGCACTTTGGGAGACTGAGGCAAGTGTATGGCCTGAGCCCGTAGGTTCAAGACCAGCACGGACAACTTGGCTAGACCTTGTCTCTATAATAAAATAAAAAATAACTGGGTGTGGTAGCACGTGTTTGTAGTTCTGACTACTCAGAAGGCTGAGGCAGAAGAATTACTGTATTCCAGAAGGTCAACACTGGGGTGGCCATGAATGTCCAACCTGGTTAAGGAGTGAGACTCCAACTCAAAAAAACCCCACAAAAACCAAAAAAACTCTGTTGGCCAGGCGTGGTGGCTTAGCCTATAATCCAAGCACTTTGGGAACCTAAAAGAGGATTGCTTGAGCCAAGGGTTTCAAGACCCTTTCGGGCAACTTGGTGAGATCTCATGTGTATAAGAAATAAAAAATAAGCCGGGCATGGTAGTGTGTACCTGTAGTTCCAGCTACTTGGAAGACTGAAGTGGAAGGGTTGCTTAAGCCCAGCAGGTTGAGGCTGCGATAGCTGAGTGTGCCACTGTACTCCAGCCTGGGTGACAAAGTGAGACTCCAACTTAAAAGAAATTGTTTTTTCATGTGTTACAGTAAGAATAAATCTTGTGGACATTATGGTAACTTAAATCCACACTATCCTCCAGACATGGTAGCTCATGCTGGTAATTCCAGCATTTTGGAAGGATGATACAAGAGAATCACCCAAGTCCAGCAGTTCAAGATCAACCTGAGCTGTTGATATGACACCAGAAGTACAGTATCAAAAGCAAGCAGAGCCTGGGCTCGGTGGTTCAGCCTGTAATCCCAGCACTTTGGGAGGTTGAAGTGAGTGGATTACCTGAGCCCGTGGGTTCAAGACCCACCTGGGCAACTTGGTGAGACCTTGTCTCTCTAATAAATAAAAAACTAGCTGGGTGTGGTAGCGTATGCCTGTAATTCTGGCTACTAGGAAGGCTGAGGTGGAAGAATCACAGGAGCCCAGCAGGTCGAGGCTGCGGTGACTGGGAGCATGCCACTGCACTCCAGTCTCAAAAACAAAAACAAAAAAAAGCAAGCAGAAACAAGTTGGACTGCATCAATATAAAAAACTTCTGCACAGTAAAGAAAACACTAAGAAGGCTTAAGGATAAGAGAAAATATTTGCAAATCATGCATCTGATAAGAATTTAAATCCAGTATATACTCAGAAATCATACAAATCAAAGACCAAACAATTAAATGATAATCACTTGACTGAAAGAATCAATAGTTAACTTTCCAATAAAGACCACTGCCAACAGGTATCTATTTTTAAAATGGTGCTCAACATAACCAATCACCAGGCAATTGCAAATAAACACATTGATGAGACACCATTTCACTTTTGTTAGGATGGCTAATATCAACCAGAAGAGAGATAAGTGTTTGCAAGGATGTGAAAAAAATGAAATCCTGTACACTGTTGGTGAGTTTTAAACTGATAGAGTCATTATCAAAACCATTATGAACAGTCTTTTCAAAAAAAATACATAAGCCACCATACAATCCAGTAATCTCCTTTCTGTGTATATAACCAAAGGAAATTAAATCAATATCTCAAAGTATCTACAACCCTACATTCACTGCAGCATTCATCACAATGGCCAAGCTATCAAAATAACCTAAATGTCTGTGAATGCTGAATGAATTCAGTAACTGTGGTGCATATACAGATAGAATATCATTTAGCCAAAAACAAAAACAAAAAACAAACAAACCATAGAATCGTGCCATTTCAATATCATGGATAAAACTGTAAGACATTATGCAAAGTGAAATAAGCCAGGCAAACAAAGGCAAATGCTGCATGACCTCACTTATGTTTGGAATCAAAAAAGGTTGCCCTCATAAAGGGAAGGGAGAAAGTCCAATCATGGGGCCATGGCCTCAGGTGGGGGGAAAAGTGGGGGAATGCTGTTTACAGGATACAAGATTTCAGTTATAAGACAAATGACTTTAAAAGATCTAATGTATTAAAGTGACTATAGATAATAATGTCTTCTCTACTTTATAAATTTGCTGAACATGCATAATAAACATTTGTATAACTAAACCTAAATTATATCCCACATCTTTAAAAAAAAAATTGCTGAAACAGTGAAACATTTCAAAAAATTAAAAGGGCAACTATGTGTAGTGATAGATATTTTCACTAACATCATTGAATTCATTGATTCACAAGGGATAAACATATGAAATCGTTTCATTGTATACAATAAATATAAGATTAAAGACCAGGCATGGTGGTTCATGCCTATAATCCCAGCACTATTGGAGGCTGAGGTGAGAGGATTGCCTGAGCCACAGGTTCAAGATCAGTCTGAACAACTAGGTGAGCCCTTATCCCTACAATAAATCCAAAAATTAGCCAGTCATGGTGGCACATGCCTATAATTACAGCTACTTGTAAGGCTGAGGTGGAAGGATAGACTAAGCACAACAGGTTAAGGCTGCAGTGGCTGTGAGCATGCCACTGCACTCCAGCCTGGGCAACAGAGTGAGACTGCAATTAAAAAAAAAAGATTAAACAATTTTTATTTGTGAAAAAACGCACATGTTAATAATGATGTATATGTGTACATGTGTATATATACATATATATATATAGTCCTAAACTTCATACTAACAAAATTCTTAAAAAGTTATTTAAAAAACAGGATAACATGTGAGAATTTAATATATGTGTACCAATACTGTGATATAATAAACAGAGAAACTTGGCTTTAGAGTTAAAACAATTTCAGTTCACATTAAAAAAAATTTAAATAAAATAACAATACATTATCTTCAAATTAGGGAAACTGTGTTCTGGCAAAATTATTGAATATGGATTTCTATAAAAATCACATTTTAAACCTCCCTAGTACCAGAAATCATATGGCAGAAAACATAACATCTTTCCATAGTGTTTCGAAGATTTCTAAACAAAATACAAAATCAGAACTATTCTCACACGTTTTAGAGATGATGCAAAAAGATAACTTAAAAAATAGGTTACAGTAGGACACAGTGGCTCATGCCCATAATCCCAGCACATTGGGAGGCAGAGGTGAGAGGACTGCCAGGGCCCACAGGTTCAAGACCTGCATGGACAACTAGTGAGACCATATCTCTACAATAAAAGAAAAAAATTAGCCAAGTGTGGTGATGTGTGCCTGTAGTACCAGCTACTTGGAAGACTGAGATGAAAGGATCACCTGGGCCCAGCAGTCAAGGCTACGGTAGCTTTGAGCATGACACTGCACTCCAACCTGGGTGAGAGTGACACTCCAACTCAAAAAAAAAAAGTTTACTGTGGAGTTTCAAAAAAGTAAGCATATATTCCCATGTTCCCAAAAGCAACGCAACCCCTATGAACCATTAAGGGAACTTTGATTTTCACTGTAACCTACAAGAGAGATCACTGAAGAGGAGGTAGAGGTTTTGAAGAACTTCAGAGCATGGAACAGTAGATGTTCCTATGTGGCAGTAACAGAAAGATATTCAGGCACCCCTGAAACCATTACCTTTGGAGCAGACCCTTTCTTAAACCACGTTTCAGGCTTGCCTCCTCCTTGACAAGTGGCATGTACTTTGTTCACTTCCACCTACCTGTGGGTTTCTCTAACACATTGTATCTCTTCACATTCCAGGGCTCTTTCCTTTGCTCCAGACACATGATCAGGTGTGGCTTAGAGACAGCAAGTCCTGTTTTATTAGAAAAAAATCACTCTCGCTGGGATTCTTCAGTGATCAAACTTGTACCCTGCTCAGTAGAGAAAATATTATGTAATGGGTTTCTCAGAAATGAGTCCCCAAATACTGTTTCCCAATAGAATATTTTAGAACATTTAAGAAGAATGTTAAATTTGTGAGTTCTTAGTTAAGTAGTAGGAAATAAATAATTGAAGACAACAATTAGTTTTTAGGTGTGGGCAATGCTATTATAAGCCACTAAATTTCTGAACTTACATTAACATAGAAGACATTAAATATCATTAATTTTTTCTTTTCTATGCCAAGAAATAACCACATTTTCTTTGAAAGCAGGAATTTGAAACTCATTTGTATAAAGCAGAAGACCAAGAAAACATTCTACAAAAAGAAAGGACATTAAATTCTTAGTATGGAAGAGGAATTGTGTGCTGAGGTTGTCCTCACCCAGGGAAACCAGGTTTCTGTAATTCTCCATCATCACATTCCTGTACAAAATCTGCTGAGCAGGGTCCAGGCATTTCCACTCCTCCAGAGAGAATTCTATGGCCACATCCCTGAATGTCAACAGGCCCTGAAAACAACACAGTTACCAAGTGGGGATGGGCATTATTCTTCATTGAACTCTAGGTGAAACTAGAGTGAAGGCAACTGGTTCTAACTAACATGAAATCTGGAATTAACCAATAATATAGCTTTTTTTTTTTTTTTTGAGTTGGAGTCTCACTCTGTCGCCCAGACTGGAGTGCAGTGGTTGCTCCTGGCCACCGCAGCCTCAACCTGCTGGGCTCCAGCGATCCTTCCACCTCAGCCTTCTGAGTAGCCGGAATTACAGGCATGCGCTACCACGACCAACTGATTTTTTGATTTATTGTAGAGATGAGGTCTCGCTGCCCAGGTGGGTCTCGAACCCGTGGGTTCAGGCAATCCACTCACCTCAGCCTCCCAAAGGTGCGGGATTACAGGCTGAGCCACCCAGCCCACCTAATATAGCTTTTAAGACATAAATATTCTCTTAGGTATTTAACACTGAAGAGAAAAAATGGAATAAAATCCACTCAGCCATCATGGATGCTGTACTTAAGTGAATGACACACTATTAAATTCAAGCACCAAGGCAAGGTTACATATTTTTTATGTATATTTACAGCAAACAGGATAAGTTGTTTACATTGCTCAGATGGAAAACTCAGTGACTTAGAAAATCCCTCTAAACTTTTTTTTAGACAGAAATATAGTTCATTCAAAAGTAAATTAGAAAAAGAGATTCACCTCCCCATGGTAGGAGCAGAAAGCCAGGAAATATGGTGACAGGCATAACTCAAAGGGTACATGGCCACACCAGAGTCTAGCAAGGCAATGGCCATGGCAAAGGCACTCTAAAGTTTGAATGTGTACAACAATGATCTGAATATTGTAAAAATACAGATTCTGAATCAGAAGCTAAGAAGTAAAACCTAGAGTTTCTGCAACTTGTTTTTAGTTTAGTTGGTGGTTTCACTCTTTCATCCATAGTTCAAAAAGTTTCAACCTCCTGGTATAAAAGGATCCACACTCCTCAACCTCCCATGTAACTAGGACACACCACCATGTTGAGCTCTTTTTGACTTTTTGTTTTTTAGAGATTAGGTCTGGCTGTATTGTCTAGGCTAACCTTTTATTCTTTGGCTCAAGGGATTTTCCTGTCTCGGTCTCCTGAAGTGTTAGGATGATAGGCATGAGACACTGTATCTGACTTGATTTCTGCATTTCTAACAAGCTCACCAATGATATCAATACTTCTACCCAGAATAATATTCTGTAAACATCCACCAAGTGGCAGATCCTGGATTTATCTCAGTTTTTCTGACCAGTAAACAAAGATGTGTGCCTTCATTGTGCAAAGCAAACTATATGCAAAGGGAATCTAAGAAAAAGGGAGAGCTTCCAGATTAAATGTGATACTCTTTGGTAAATCTCCCCAAGGTATACATTACTCATAAAAAAGCTAACTCTATTTTTAAAAAAAATCACATGCCACCTAAATCAAGAAATCTCTAATAGTGTATTTAAATTTTTGTTTGTTTTCAGCATCCTGCAGAGCAACTTACATCTAATTATTCTTCATTATACCTTCCTGACTATTCTGGGAAATAACTGCCAGCTATTTAAATGTGCATTTTATTAACTCTGTTCTACTTTTAGCTAATGGAGCATCCAGATAAATCTTTAATAGTACATGTTCCTGTATTTCCAGCTACTTGTAAGGCTGAGGTCGAAGTATCACCTAAGCTTATCAGCTTGAGGCTGCTGTGGCTGGGAGCATGCTGATGCCCTCCAGCCAGGGTGAATGAGACTCCAACTCAAAAAAAAAAGTACATGATCCCATTTTTCATCAATATCTGAGGATCCACCCCATTTCCAATAGGAATCTTGGGGAATTATGTCTTCCTATGTTTCACAGCCACAAGGGAATATTTGTAATGTAAAAATTCATGGTGAGAACTGTTTATGGTAGCTAAGAAGCATAGATGAAGAGAATAGAGAGAAAGCTGTGGTGTATATGGTAGAAGTGTCAATCAGAGCTCCTTGAATACCACAAGAACAAAAACCAGTTGAAATAACTCATTAGGCAGGACTATCACAAATAGAGAAGTAAAGATTTGCAAATTCAAAAATCATGATAATCCAGTAAAAATAGTGAACACAGCCCCTGACCTGGCACACATAGACCTGAGAACCAGCCATTTCCTCCTCTTCCCCTTCTTCACTGGGGTTTCTTCTCAAGTGAGGATATCTGGACATGTTACACCTACATGTTGAGAACAAATCTTTTTACAAATTAAATTTAGTTAATTTATTATTATTTTTGAGTTTGAGTCTCACTTCATCACCCAGGCTGGAATGCAGTGGCATGCATGCTCACGGCCACCCCAGCTTCAACCAGCTGGATTCCAGTCATTCTTTTGCCTCAGCCTTCCAAGTAGCTGGAACTACAGGTGCATGCTTCAACACCTGGGTAACTTTTTAAAATTTATTGTAGAGATGAGGTCTCGCCAAGTGTTCCAGATTGGCCTCAAACCCGCAGGCTCAGGCAATCCACTCACCTCAGCCTCTCAAAGTGCTGGAATTACAGGCTGAGTCACCAAGCCCAACCAATTATTTCTTGTGTGAGGGTCTCACTGTCACCCTGGCAGTACAACCACACAGTATGGGAGTGGATTCTTCTAACAGTCTGGGATGTGGGTACTAAGTGTTTTCTAATTCCACAGATTCACATGAAGGACCCAGATTATTTCTTCTTGTTTCTCTATCAATAATTTTAAAATAAAGTGTATCAAATAGAAATCTTTCATTTTTCTCTAATCTACTTTCTAAATAAATTATGTTTCCAATTTTTAAAAAAAGTGTAACAAATAAACACTATATACAAAAAGATAGGAGGAATATAGAAAGAAGGGTGGAGTGTAGTTCAAGCGGGATTTTTCACTGTTGGGTTAGGTGGGATGGCTCCAGAAAAACATGTGTTAATGAAAAAGAAAGCAGAGGAAACCCCTAATACACAGTTCTTTGCTCCCATTTATCTGCTTTGGGTGTGAGAAAATTGTGAGCACCAGCTCTGGAGAGACACTAGGAGCACCTACCTGAAACTCAGACCTCTTCAGATCAGTCCTGTGATGGTAGATTTCAGGGTGGAGACAGACATGGGGAGGCTCAGAAGAGGGTGGATTTGGGCAGGGCTGGAGCAAGGAGTGAGTTAGGTAGGATTCTGATATTTGTGCCTTTGGGGTGCTGCCAGGTCTGTATTTCCTAAGCCTGCTCAAGAGAAACTGGACTCCCAGTGTGTCTGGACTCCCAGTGTGTGTATAATTTTAATCTATTAAAGCCACTTACTTCCTTGTCCATTTTATAACATACAATAATGAGCAATTTCACCAAAAACCCTCAGGCTTTTCCAAAACAATAATATTAGAAGCTAAATAGTTATTTCTAAGAAGTTAAAAACAACTTAAATAATAATCATGAAAACACAACTCTTCTGTACACGAATGGCCCTTCAGGCAGTGACATCAGAACTCACCAACATAAGGGAAGGCCCCAAATGAGGGCCAAGTCCCCTCCACTGTCCCCTTTTATGTACTGATAACATGGTGTTGAATTCAACCATTTACCCATGTCCAAAAGATGTAAAGTTTCTAGGCTGTAGAGACCTTGACTTCTTCATCTGTTTTTCTGGAGGCCATGTGACATGGAGGTAATTGGTTTATTGGTTTGCTTCTCCAGACCTCCTCTTCAATCTTCACCTAACTACCAAAAAACTGGAGCCAATCTTATCTGGGTACCAATCCTAGTGCCAATCCATGGTGTGTCTGTGGAGGGTTTTGTTATTTAAAATCAGCATAAAACAAATTTAATTAATTTAAAGTATTATCTTGGCTTCTTTAGATCATATCACTCAACTCACTCAGAATTTCTATAAAGAAAATAAAAATCTAGGTGGGCATGATAGCATGTGTCTGTAGATCCAGTTACTTGGAAGGCTGAGGTGGCTGTGAGCATGCCACTGCACTCCAGTCTGGACAAGAGTGAGACTCCAACTCAGCCTGTAATCCCAGCACTCTGGGAGACCAAGGTGAGTGGATTGCCTGATTTGGTGGGTTCGAGATCAGCCCAGGTAACTTAGCAAAGCCTCAGCTCTACAATAAATCAAAAATCAGCTGGGGGCAGTAGCACATGCCTATAGTCCCAGAGACTTGGAAGTCTGGGGTGGAAGGATCACAGGAACCCAGAGGTTGATGCTGGAGTGGCCATGAGTGTGTTATGGCACTCCAGTATGAGTCATGGAGTGAGACTCCAACTCAAAAAAAAAAGAAAGAAAAAAGAAAGAAAGAAAGAAAGAAAGAAAGAAAGAAAGAAAGAAAGAAAAAAGAAAGAAAGAAAGAAAGAAAGAAAGAAAGAACT
>NW_007256368.1:481747-555470 GCF_000164805.1 Carlito syrichta | reverse complement strand
GCTCCGGTGATCCTTCCGCCTCAGCCTTCCAAGTAGCCGGAACTACAGGCATGCACTACCACACCCGGCTGATTTTTTTTTTACTTATTGTAGAGATGAGGTCTTGCTGCCCAGGCGGGTCTCGAACCTGTGGGCTGAGTCAATCCATTCTCCTCAGCCTCCCAAAGGCATGGGATTACAGGTTGAGCCACCGAGTCCGGCTTAAAATTCTTAAATACTTGTACACACTGGAACTGTTGTAGACTAAAAAGAGGACATTTTGGTTGTATTCTCTTGCAGTTGAGTTGGGTCAAAAATAAAAGATGCTTGAATTCAAAAGTGTACATTTTTCCTATTCAACGCCCTTCTCCTCTCCTAGTATGCCTTTGCCCAACAGGCCAATCTTATCCAGTAAACCATTGCTGGTGCTGAAGAAGAAACAGTCAAGCAAGCCAGACCACCTAATAATTAGGACTAAAGTCCAAGGCTGACAGCATTGTGTCTGAAAACTTGGAGTGGGCATTGCCCACCTCTCCTCCATCTTTGAATTACAAGGACATTGAAATGTTACAGGCAGGGTTCTGAGAATAGATTGTTTTGTGTTCCCTTCCATTCAGATATTGCAATTATCTGCTACTTCCTCTTAAAAAAACTGTGAAAGAGCATATTGCAAATCCCCAAATATTATTTAAAATGTCAATATGAGGCCGGGCATGGTAGCTCAGCCTGTAATCACAGCACTTTGGTGGGCTGAGGTGAAAGAACTGCCTGAGCCCAGGGGTTGGAGACCAGCCTGGACAACTAGGTGAGACCTAATCTCTCCAATAAAACATAAGAAAAATAAACCAGGCATGATAGCACTTGCCTGTACTTCCAGCTATGCGGAAGGCCAAGGCAGAAAGATCACCTATCACAGCAGGTGGAGGCTGTCTGTGGTGACCATGACAGTGACACTGCACTCCAGTCTGGGCAACTGACGAAGACTCCAACTCAAAAAATTAAATGTCAACATGACCAGGAGATTTTGTGTCACATCAGCAGTCATGTATCAAAAATTGTGAAAGTAAATCCTGAGTTGTTCTAAACTCCACATAGGCTTTGAACCCAGGGTGGAGGAAGGGCTATGATTTGGAGTATAAATACTGGAACAAAGTTGTTCTGCTTTAAGCAGACTTATTGGCAATGATCCTGACCCATCTCCCAATAATCTGGTTATAGAAATTAAACACTCTTTTCTCCCTGTCTCTCCTTCTCATGATTTATTAGATGAAGCCACAACAGAACTATGGGCAGCAAGATTTCATAGAGAAACTAAAAGGAAAGTAGCTCAGGGAAGCAGTCTGCTTCATCCACAGCTCAAAAGGAACTGCATATTCAGTAGGTTCATCACATTCCCAAACTTGAGGACCATTCCTGCTGTCAGACAGTCCAGTGTGACTGATCCCTAGGTAGTGAAGGAGGGAAATTTGAGCAGCTGGAAATTTAATTTTGGGAGCTCCACAAACTGTACTGTACCCTCCTCTCAGCATGAAAATGTTCAATCTTCCAAGATCTCACCAGGGGCCAAAAGTTAACTGAATTTAGTCTAAGATTCTGACCTGTGATCATTTTTTTTTTCCTGACACCAAATGTGTGGTGCCTGCAGGACACAACCAATTCTCCAACACCAAGTGTTTGTTCAACAATTCAAGTCTGTCACCATCCAGAGTTAGCATAGACCCCACAATATTAGGGCTCAGTCCCATAAAACTGTCCCCACTGCAGATGCCAGTTGCAAATCCCAGGGGCCATCTATGCTTCTGAACAACTGCCTACAAATCAGGGACTCCCATAGTCCCTTCACAAGCACAATACTTTGATGGAATACTCACAGAATTCAGCAAGAACATTTCACCTCATTTCACCAGTTATAAAGAATACAACTCAGAGACAGCCACAGACAAAAAGATGTATAAGGCAAGGGACAGTGGAAGCGGAGATGGGACCCAAATGTCTGCAGTTCTTAACCTCAGTCCCCTTTGTCCTCCCTGACCTGGATTTAAAAAAACAGCACACACAACCTCATATGGGTGTTTTGAACACCAGCCTGTCACAGTTTTTTTTTTGAGTTGGGAGTCTCACTCTGTCACTCAGGCGATGGTGCAGTGGTGTGCTCACGGCCACCAAAGCAACCATCTGCTGGGCTCAGGCAATCCTTCTGCCTCAATCTTCCAAGTAGCCAGTACTTACAGGCATATGCGACCAAGCCTGGCTTATTTTTTTTGATTTATGTCAGAGATGAGGTCTCATCAATTTGCCCAGGCTGATCTCAAGCCCATGGGCTCGGGCAATATACATGCCTCAGCCTCCCAAATTGCTGGGATTACAGGCTTCAGCCACCACCTCCAGGCATCTTCTCAGTTTTAATGGCACTCCTAAATAAAGTCAAGGCCCTTGCCCCAACTCCTTCTCTCGATTTACTGGTTGTGATGACCTGATTACATAGCCTACTAATGACCCTGATTACAGACCCAAGGAATTTTCACATGTATAGTCCAAATAAGGTAACTGCTTAGCTGTCACCCACCAGCAACTGCATGTGGTGGGCTTCCCGGCATTTTGGTACAAGTAATGCTCGGCTGCTCCCTTGATACCAATAAGTCAAAGGGGCAGAAAACTGGTAGAAAGAAGTTTATTTCTGGTCAGGCATGGTGGCTGAGGCAGAAGTATCACCAGAGCCCAGCAGATCAAGGCTGCAGTAGCCATGAGCATGCCCCTGCACTCCAGTCTGGGTGACAGAATGAAATTCTAAATTTAAAAAAAAGAAGTAGTTTATTTCTGAATTTGAATCTAGGGAGCAGAACTAGACTCAGGGTGTTTCTAAAATAGTTCTGCTCAGGCAGGCTCAGTGGCTCAACTGTAATCCCAGCATTTTGGGAGGCCAAGGTGAGTAGACTGCTTGAGCCTGTGAGTTCGAGACCAGCTGGAGCATCTTGGCAAGACCTCTTCTCTACAATAAATCAAGGATTTGGCAGGTGTGGTAGTGCATGCCTATAGTTCTGGTTACTTGGAAGATTGAAGCAGAAGGACCCTGGAGCCCAGCAGTTCAAAGCTGGGCTGGCTGTGAGCGTACCACTGCGCTCTAGACTGGGCAATGGTTTGAAACTCCATCTGAAAAATAAATAAATAAATAAAATAAAATGGTTCTGCTTACCCTTTAGGCTATTATGGTTCACTTTTATACTCCAGAGTTGTCAGTGTCTAAACATTAGCCATGTGGCCAGCAAAGCATTGTAGAGAACTTAAATGATTGTTGCACTTTACATGTAGATAGTGATGTTTAGAGTAAAGACACTTTACAAGGCAAAAGTCATCAAAACGATTATTGATATTACAAAGTTCAAAGGGAGTCAATAGGAATTTCCATCTTTGGGAGGAGTGTGCTGGGAAGTCAAGGATCCCCTGAAGCTACTTACTGGGAGTGGACAGAAGACAAATCTGTAATCCCAAAGCCTTGGGAGACTGAGGTGAGTGGATTGCCTGAACCCACGGGTTGGAGACCCGCCTGGGCAACTTGGCAAGACCTCTCTCTACAAAAAATAAAAAATTAGCCAGGCGTGGTAGCATGCACCTGGAGTTCCCACTACTTGGAAGGCTGAGGCAGAAGGATCGCCAGGGCTCAACAGGTGCCACCACACTCCAGTCTTGGCAACAGAGTGAGACTCTAACTGAAAAAAAAAAGTTTATTTCTGAATTTGACTCCAGGGGACAGAGCCCAACCGGACGTCTTTCTAAATCGTTCTGCTTGTCTGGGCTTGATGGTTCAGCCTGTAACCCCAGCACTTTGGGAAGCAAAGGTAATAGGATTCCCTGAGCCCACGGGTTCGAGACCAGCCTGGGCAACTTGGGTGACCTCATCTCTATGATAAATCGTGAAAAATTAGCCGGCCCTGATGGCACATGCCTGTGGTTCTAGCTTCCTGAAAGACAGGTGGAAGGATCGCCTAAACCCAGCAGGTCGAGGCTGCAGTGGCTGTGAGCATGCCGCTACACTCCAGCCTGGGAGAAAAGAGTGAGACTTCAACTAAAAAAAAAAAACAAGAAAAAAGAAAAAGAACACAGGGGGACTCTCAGTCAAGTACTCAGGAATGTGCGTGCGTGCTTGGACCCCCGCCATGCCCTTCTCTAGGGGTTGTGGAAACGAGGAGGACCATTCATGGGTATCTCCATCACCCCTTCCCCTTCTCAAAACCGTTCCCCGCAGGCTCTCCGGGATCCCAACGCCACCAGTCCTGACTGGGGATTTGGGACTCACGATCCGCTGCTGGCCCAAGGGGGCTCCTTCTCATTGTGACGGAGCCTCCGTGTGCCCTTAGGGAGGGGAGAGGGGCAAGGGACAGGACCACAGCTCTCCCACCAGCCCCACATGCAGGTGGGATCCTCCCCATGACCCCTCCCCGCTGGCGCCCCACACACCCGGCGCGTGAGACTGAGAGAAGCTTCCCAGAAAAGGATCTCACGGGTGAGGCTGCCAAGGGGACGAGACGCCGATCACCACATGCACTAATAGGATGGGACCGAGCCGCCAGCGGGATGGGTCCAGGCCCGCCGCAGCCAGGTAATTCGGGTCCATACCCTTTCCCCCTCTGGAACCTGCCCCAATATTCACCATCTCCAGCTTGACGGGTGTCCCGGCGTCCTCCCAAGAAGTCCCAGGACGTGAAGGCGACAGGGCGACAGAGGCTGCAGCAGACACACCGCGAACTCCCAGACAGCAGAACAAAGCCGCGGGGACGACTATGCTCTGTGCGCAGGCGCAAGAGCCAAAAGCCCGGTCACAGCCCGGAAGCCACCCCCACTCTTCCGGTTCGTGTCTGATTGAGTAGTTCCCAACAAGCCCTCCGCTGATTGGATAAGGTTCCAGGGCCAACCCCTCTGCCTCTGAGTGACGGGCGATGCGATAGAAAACAGTCCGTCTGAGTCAAGAAAAGCAGGTTTTGTTTTTTTGAGTTGGAGTCTCACTGTCACCCATACTGGAGTGCAGTGGCCGGAAGCAGCCTCGACCTGCTGGGCTCCGGCGATCATTCTGCCTCAGCCTTCCAAGTAGTGGGAACTACAGGTGTTCCCTACCGCGCCTGCCTAATTTTTTTTATTTATTGTAGAGACGAGGTCTCGCCAATTTGCCTGGACTGGTCTCGAACCCGCAGGCTCAGCCAATCCACTCGCCTCGGCCTCCCAACTCGGCGCATGAGACTGAGAGAAGCTTCCCAGGAAAGGATCTCACGGGTGAGGCTGCCATGGGGACGAGACGCCAATCACCACATGCACTAATAGGATGGGACCGAGCCGCCAGCGGGATGGGTCCAGGCTAAGCCACCGAGCCCAACCAAAAAGCAGATTTTTGCATGCAGCATTTTGAAGCTGAGAGTCCTTCCTGCACCAGCACCTGGTCATGAATGGTGACATTCGCTTTGACATTGTTTATAATAGGATATTCATTTATGAATAATATCCATACAGCACATAGAGGAATGTTATTCATAAATGAAAACGATATAATGACAATTATTTTGTTTCAGATTTTATAACTGTAAGGGTAAACTGAGGCAAGATGGTGCCGTAGGAATAATGCAAGATTGCAGCAGAGAAGACAGTTTTTTTGTTTTTGAGTTGGAGTCTCACTCTGTCGCCCAGGCTGGAGGGCAGTGTCATGTTTATGGCCACCACAGCCTTGACCTGCTGGGTTCAGGCAATCCTTTTGCCTCAGCCTTCCAAGTGACTAGAACTACAGGCACACACCACTACACTTGGCTATTTTTTCTTGATTTATTGTAGAGATGAGGTCTCGCCAAGTTGTCCAAGCTGGTCTCAGACCCATGGGCTCAGGCCATCCTCTCACCTTGGTCTTCCAAAGTGCTGGGATTATAGGCATGAGCCACCGTGCTGGACCTAGAAGCAAAGTTTCTTATTCACCTTTCAGAGATGGAAAGGTGGCCGGCACTCAAGCAAGTGTGGCATGGCAGACTGGAAGCCAGTTGTGTTTAAGTTCTCCAAAGCAAGATTTTAAGTTATGGAGGGGGTTAGACGTGGAGGAAGTTTGGTCCAAAAGGAACATCCAGAGTTGCATTCTTTGCTTTCCACGAAAATGACATGAAACTTGTATTCTTGACATTGCCAGGCATCAACATCTCATGACCTCAGGTGGTGGACCAGGGGTTGTCATGGTTGAGTGATACCTGGAAGTCGTCATGGGTGACTGACAACAATGTTTTGATACAAATGTGTAGAAGATAGGTTATTAGTAAGTCTGGAAATGTTCTAAGGGTTTTGGGTAATCATTGGTATCTAAAACCAAAGCATTTTATTTTATTTTATTTTATTTTATTGATTTTAGAGATGAGGTCTTGCCAAGTTGCCTGGGCTGTTCTCGAACATATCGGCTCAGGCAATCCACTTATCTCAGGCAATCCACTTGTCTTGACCTCTCAAAGTGCTGGGATTACAGGTTGAACCACAGAGCCCAGCCAACCAAAATGTTTTCTTGTTAATGATTATAGGACAAAAGAACGTGTGGTCCATGCAAGCTGT
The DNA here is from genome assembly GCF_000164805.1 of Carlito syrichta. Classification (NCBI taxonomy): domain Eukaryota; kingdom Metazoa; phylum Chordata; class Mammalia; order Primates; family Tarsiidae; genus Carlito; species Carlito syrichta. The sequence continues at coordinate 548,924 of NW_007256368.1, read as the reverse complement.
GCTACCATAAACTACATATATTCTATGTTTCTAGGGATTCCCTCCCTTCAATAGGCTTCCTTGTTTCTAGTTCTCATGAGTAGGCAGACTGAGCTTTCAAAGGGAAACAATCCTCTTGAGCAGTAGTATCCAAAGAAAATGCAAGTCATGCATGTCATTTAAAATGAGACTCCAACTCAAAAAAAAAAAAAAGAAATCTGCTTTTCTTGACTCAAACCACGTTTGATTGCACCTTCTGTCACTCAAAGTCAGAGAGGTGGGCCCTAGAACCTTATCCAATCAGCGGATGCATTGGTGGGAACTACCCACTCAGATACGAACCATAAGTGCGGGCGTGGCTTCTGGGCTCTGACCCGGCTTTTGACTCTCCAGCAGTCTCCGGTGTCTCTGCTGCAGCCTTTGTCGTCCTGTGACGTTCAGGTCCTGGGAGTCTGTAAGAAGGGCGCCGGGACACGCGGAAGACGGTAAGTATGGGGGCAAGTGTAAGAGGGGGAAGGGGGATGGACCAGGATGACCATGCTGCAGCGGGCCTGGACCCATCCCGCCGGTGGTCGCCCCCATCCCCTCGGTGCTTGTGAGGCCGAGCTTGGACCCGGTGTCTTGTCTCCATGGCAACCTCGCCCGTGAACTCCCTTTCTGGAAAACATCTCTCAACCCCATGCTCTGGGTGTGCAGGATGCCGGGGGGGGGGGGGTCGTGGCATGTGGGGCCGGTGGGAGAGCTGTGGTCATGTCCCTCGCTCCTCTTCCCTCCCTGAGGTCACACGAAGGCTCCATCACCATAGGAAGGAGTCCCCTTGAGTTGGCTGCGGATCGTGAGTCCTGCAGTCCTAGCCAGGGTTGCTGTCGTGGGGTTCCTGTTGGGCCTGGGGGGAGAGGTCCTGGAGGGAAGGGGCAGGGGTGATGCAGAGACCCCAGAATGGTTCTCCTCATCATCACAGCCCCCAGAGCAGAGCATGGCGGGAGTTCAAGCACTCTCGCACATTTCTGAGCACTAGACTGAGAGTCCCCTTGTGTTCTTTTTTTTTTTGAAGTTGGAGTCTCACTCTGTTGCCCAGGCTGAATGGCAGTGGCATACTCATGGCCACCGCAGCCTTGACGTGCTGGACTTAGGTGATCCTTCCACCTCAGCCACTCAAGAAACTGGAACCACAGGCGTGCCTCCTCAGACCCGGCTAATTTTTCTTGATTTATCATAGAGATGAGGTCTCCCAAGTTGCCCAGGCAAGTCTCAAAACCGTGGGCTCAGCAATCCTCTCACATTTTCCTCTCAAAGTGCTGGTATTACAGGCTGAGCCACCGAGCCCAGCCAGAACCATTTTAGAAAGACCTCGAGTTCGGCTCTGCTCCCTGGATTCAACCTCAGAAATAAGATTTTTTTTTTTTTCCGAGTTGGAGTCTCACTCTGTTGCCAAGGCTGGAGTGCAGTGGCATGCTTACGGCCACCCCAGCATTGACATGCTGTGATCCAGCCATCCTTCTGCCTCAGCCTTACAAGTAGTTGGAACTATAGGCACATACTACCACGCCCAGCTAATTTTTGATTTATTGTAGAGATGAGGTCTTGCCAAGTTGCCAAGGATGGTCTCGAACCCATGGACTCAGGCAATCCACCTACCTCAGCCTCCCAAAGTGCTGGGATTATAGGCTTGAGCCATTGTGCCTGGCCCCCTTTGTCTTCTATACACTCCCAGTAAGTAGCTTCAGAGAATCCTTGACTTCCTAGCAGACTATGCCCAAAGATGTAAATTCCTATTGACTCCCTTTCAACTTTGCAATATCAATAATCGATTTGCTTGACTTTTGCAGTGCATGATATCTCAGGTCTTGTAAACTGTCTTTATTCTAAATGTCAATATCTAAATGTAAAGTGTGGCAGTCATTTAAGTTCTATACAATGCTTTGCTGGCCACATGGGTAATGTTTAGACACTCACAACTCTGGAATATAAAAGTGAAGTGTAAAAGCCTAAAGGGTGAGCAGAACCATTTTATTTTATTTTATTTTATTTATTTATTTTTGATTTGGAGTCTCACATCATAACTCAGGCTGGAGGATGATGACACACTCACAGCCACCCCAGCATCGACCTGCTGTCTCTGGGGATCCTTCTAGATCCTTCAAATTAGCCAGAACTACAGGCATACACTACCATGCCTGGCTAATCTTTGATTTATTGTGGAGATGAGGTCTTGCCTGGTTTCCCAGGCTGGTCTTGAACCTATAAGCTCAGGCAGTCCTCTTGCCTCCATCTCCCAAATTGCTGTGATTACAGGTGTGAGCCACTGCACCCAGCCTGTCCCTACTAAAAAATCCAAAAATTAGCTAGGTGTGGTGCTGTGTGCCAAAGTGCTGGGATTACAGGCTGAGTCACCTAGCCCAGCCAAGCAGAACCATTTTAGAAAGACTCAAGTTGACTCTGCTCCCTGGATTCGAACTCAGAAATAAATAAACTTTTGCCAGTTCCCTGTCCCTTTGATTTATTGGTATCAAGGGGGGCAGCCCAATGTTACTCAGACCAAAACCGGGAGAAGCTGGGACATGATTTTTGGTGGGTGACAACTAGACAGTTGCCTTATTTGAGCTATCCAGGCAAAAATTACCCTGAGCCTGTAATCAGGGTCATTGGCAGTTTGTGTAATCAGGTCACAACCCCATTCTGCTTGGCACAGTACAGCCAGTAAGTCAGGAGAAGGAGTTGGGGCAAGGGTTGTGACTTTATTTAGGATTGCCATTAAAACAGAAAATGGTCAGGCATGGTGGCTGAAGCCTGTAATCTCAGCACTTTGGGAGGCCAAGGCGAGATTGCCTGAGCCTGCAGGTTCAAGATCAGCCTGGGCAACTTGTCGAGACCTCATCTCTACAATAAAACATAAAATTAGCTATGTGTGGTAGCATGCGCCTGTAAGTTCTAGCTACTTGGATGGTTGAGGCAGAAGGATTGCCTGAGCCCAGCAGAGGGTCGCTGTGGTAGCCATGAACATGCCACTACACTCCAGCCTGGGTGATGGAGAGAGATTCAAACTCAAAAATAAAAACCAAAAAAAAAACTAGGAAGATGAGGGGTCAGCATCTGAAACACCCATCTTAGGTTGTGTGTGCTTTTTTTTTTTTTTTTTTGCTTTTATTCAGGTTGGTGGGGTCAAAAGGGACTGAAATTAAGAGTTGGTTTAGAACTGCAGACATCTGGGCCCATCTTCCCATCTAGTGTCCCTTGCCTTATACATCTTTTTATCCTTGACTGTTTCTTAGTTGTATCCTTATAACTGGTGAAGTGAGGTGAAATGTTTTTGCTAAGTTCTGTGAGTATTCCATCAACTTATTGCACTGGAGGAGGGACTATGGAAATCCCTGACTTGTAGGCAGTTGCTCAGAAGCATAGATGGCCCCTGGGATTTGCAACTGGCATCTGCAGTGGGGGCAGTGTTGTGGGACTGAGGCCTGAACTTGTGAAGTCTGTGCTAACTCTGGATGGTGACAGACTTGAATTGTTGGACAACCACTTGGTGCGGGAGAATTGGTTGCGTCCAGCAGACTGTACACATTTGGTGTCAGAAAAAAAAATTATCACAGGTCAGAACCTTGAACTGACTGGGTGACTTTTGTTCCCAGGTGAGATCATGGAGGATGGAGCATTTTCTTGCTTGGAGGAAGGAATGATAGAGTTTGTGGGGCTCCCAAAATTAAGTTCCCAGCTGCCCTAGTTTCCCTCCATCACTACCTAGGCATGAGCTACCCTGGGCTGTGTCTCACAGCAAGAATGGTCCCCAAGCTTGGGAATGTGATTAACCTACTGAATATGCAGTTCCTTGTGGGCTGTGGGTGAAGCAGACTGCTTCCCTGAGTTACTATCCTTTTAGCTTGTTTAGGAAATCTTGCCACCTGTGGTTCTGTTATGGCCTGATCCAATAAATCATCAGAGTCAGACACTGAGAGAAAAGAGAGTATTTAATATCTATTTTCAGGTTATTGGGAGATAGGTCGGGATCAATGCCTATAAGTCTGCTTAAAGCAACACAAATTTATTCCAGTACTTATACACCAAATTCATAGCCTTTCATCCACCTCGAGTTCAAAGCTTATGTGTAGTTTAAGCATAATTCAGGATTTAACAATTTTTTGTTCATGACTACTGATGTGACACAAAGCCTTCTGGTCATGTCGACACTTAATTTAAAAAAAAAATTTTTTATTTGGAGTCTCGCTCTTTTGTCCAAACTGGAGTGCAGTGGCACGCTCATGACCAACACAGCTTCCACCTCCAGTGCTTAGGTGATCCTTCTGCCTGGCCTTCCACATAGCTGGAAATAAAGGCAAATGCTACCATACACAGCTTATTTTTCTTATGATTAATCCAAATTGTGGAGATTAGGTCTCACCAAGTTGTCCAGGCTGATCTCAAACCCCTGGGGTCAGGCCATCCTCTCACCTCAGCTTTCCAGAGTGCTGGAATTACAGTCAGAGTCACCACTCCCGGCCTCATGTTGACATTTTAGATAATATTTGGAAATTTGTAAAATGTTCTTTTATAGTTTTTAAAGGGGAAGGGCACACAATAACAATATATGGATGGAAAGGAACGCATAATTGTAGCAATCTTTTATTCTCAGAGCCCTGGCCTATAACACTGCAATGTCCTTGTTTTCACAGGTAGAGAAGAGGTGGGCAATGACTACTCCAAGTTTTCAGACACAATGCTGTCAGCCTTGGACTTCTGTCCTAATTATTAGGTGTTTCTTTTCTTTTTCCGCATCAGCAATGGGTTACTGGATAAGATTGACCAGTTGAGTAAGGGTCTGCTAGGAGAGGAAAAGTAGGGGAGGGCAAATAGGAAAAATGTACACTTCTGAATCAAAGTGTTTCTTATATTCAGCCCAACTCAGCTGCAAAAGAATACAAGTTTTTAAGACTTTCTACATGACTGTTCTAATACAACCACAATGGCCTCTTTTCAACCTACCACTCTTTCCATTTGTCCAAATATTTAAAAATTTTATTTCATGATTTGAATGTAAGATTTTTCTTTTCTTTTTTTTTTTTTCTTTTTTTGAGTTGGAGTCTCAAGTCTCACTTCTGTAACCCAGGCTGGCATGCACTGGCATGCTCATGGGCACCACAGCCTCAACTTGCCTGGCTCAGGTGACCCTTCTACCTCAGACTTCTAAGTAGCTGGAACTACAGACACATGCCAGCAAGCCTGACTAGATTTTTCTTTTCTTTTCTTTTCTTTTTTTGAGTTAGAGTCTCACTCTGTCACCCAGACTGGAGTGCAGTGGTTGCTCCTGGGCACCGCAGCTTTGACCTCCTGGGCTCCGGCAATCCTTCCACCTCAGCCTTCCAAGTAGCTGGAACTACAGGCATGCACTACTACACCCAGCTAATTTTTCTGATTTATTGTAGAGATGAGGTCTCACCAAGTTGCCCAGGTGGATCTCGAACCCGTGGGCTCAGGCAATCCACATGCCTCGGCCTCTCAAAGTGCTGGAATTACAAGCTAGCCACCGCACCTGGCCTAGAATTTTATTTTCTTTATAGAAAGTCTTAGTGGGCTGAGTGATGTGATCTGAAAGGCCAAGATAATACTTTAAATGAATTATTTTGTGCTGATGTTAAATAACAAAACACTCCACAGATACACCATGGATTGGAACTAGGTTTGGTACCTGGAAAAAATTTGCTCCAGTTTCCTGGTAGTTAGGGATAGGAGGAGGTCTGGAGAGGCAAACTGATAAACCAATTACCTCCATGTCACATGGCCTCCAGAAAAACAGATGAAGAAGTCAAGGTCTCTGTAGCCCAGAAACTTTCCATCTTTTGGACATGAGTAAAGGGTTGAATTCAACACCAAGTGGTCAGTACATAAAAGGGGACAGTGGAGGGGACTTGGCTCTCATTTAGGGCCTTCCCTTATGTTGTTGTGGTGAGTTCTGGTGTCACTGCCTGAAGGGCCATTCATGTACAGAAGAGTTGTGTTTTTATTATTATCATTTCTGTTGTTTTGACCTTCTTAGAAATAACTCTTTAACTTCTAACATTATTGTCCTGGAAAAGCCTGAGGGTTTGTGTTGAAATTGCTCATTATTATATGTTATAAAACAGACAAGGAAGTAAGTGGCTTTAATAGATTAAAATGATACACACTCTGGGAGACAAGTTTCTCTTGGGTGGGCTTAGGCAATACAGACCTGGAAATGGCCCAGAGGCACAAATATCAGAATTCTACCTAGGGTTCACTCCTTGCTACAGCCCTACCCAGAACCACCCTCTTCTGAGCCTCCCCCTTGTCTGTCTCCACCCTGACATCTACCATCATAGGAGTGACCAGAAGAGCTCAGAGTTTTGAGTAGGTGCTCCCAGTGTCTCCCCAGGCCCCCAGAAAGCAGACCACTTCCCTGCACTCTTTGGAAGCCCCTCTCACGCAGTCAGACTTCAGCTTTGGGATCAGTCCTATGAGGTTACAGTGGAAGAGAACCAGCCCTGTGTTTGAGGGGTGCTGCCTCATGTGCCTCTGGTGGGATGGTGGACAGGGGAGACAAAGCCTGTCTCCCATGGCCAGGCTCAGTGGCTCAGCCTGTCATCCCAGCACTTTGGGTGGCCGAGGTGAATGGATTGCCTGATCCTGCGGGTTCGAGACCAGCCCCAGCCACTTGGCAAGACCTCGTCTCTACAATTAATCAAAAATTAGCTGGGTGTGGTAGTGTGTGCCTGTAGTTCTGGCCACTTAGAAGGCTGAGGGGAAAGGATCACTGGAGCCCAGCAGGTCTTTGCTGGAGTTGCCATGAGTGTACCACTGCACTCCAGCCTGGGTGATGGAGTGAGATTGTAATTTAAAAAAAAAAAAAAAAAGCTTAGTCGGACATAGTAGCACTCGCCTGTAGTTCCAGCTACTTGGAAGCCTGAGGCAGAAGTATCGTCGGAGGCCAGCAGGTCGAGACTGCGGTCCCCGGAGCATGCCACTGCACTCCAGTCTGGGTGACAGAGTGAGACTCCAACTCAAAAAAAAAACACGTCTGTCTCTCTGGGGAGGGTCTTCATGCTGGCGAATGACTACAGAGGATTGGGTGCTGGGATTCTCAAACAAGCCTGGGACCTTCCTGGGGGAACTCAGGTTCAGCTGAAAAGAAAGAAGACTTGGTCAAGTTCTCCACTGAGCTCTCCTAGCTCTCACTCTAGGAGGCCCCATGAACCGGGGTCCCTGGAGTGTTCGGATCTCTGTGTGACCCCCCTGGTCTAACACTGAGGACATCCCTGCAGTCTGCTGTTTCCAGAGTGAGGGGTGTGTGTAGCCTGGGTCATGGTTGCTGTCGGAGTACATGAGGCTGCCCCTGTGTTGGCCATCTTAGCGTTCATGTTGACTCATGCCCTCACCCCGGGGCTACTCTGTCTGGCCTTCAGCCTGGTCCAGAACTCAGGTGGGAGATGCCTACACTGTAATGCAATCCCCCTTTAGACCCAAACACAGGGCCTGTCTCCACTATGGGCAAGATCGATGCCCTTAGGCACTGGACCCCTCTGTCCTCCGAAGCTGTCACCCCACACCAGGTCTGGACCATGCCATACTCAATTGAACTCTGGGACCTGGTCTGGAATGTGGTTCCACCTCAGCCCTCTCTTGAATTCTCTCTGAGTCTGGGACATGGATTTTTCTCACTCCCAGGTTCAGAGCATGTTGTTCCGTTGCCCTTGGGGTGCTCAGGAGGGAAAAGCCCCTGTTGCCATAGGCTTACAAGGATGAATGTGACCTCTCAAGTGCCTTTTTCTTTTAATTGGAATCTCACTCTGTCACCCAGACTGGAGGGCAGTGGCACACTCACAGCCACTGCAGCCTCAACACTCTGGGCTCAAGCGATCCTTCTGCCTCAGCCTTCCAGGAAGCTGGAACTACAGGTGTGCACTACCATACCTGGCTTATCTTTTAATTTATTTTAGAGACAAAGTTTCCTGAGCCCAGAGAATCCTCTTGGCTTGGCCTCCCAAAGTGCTGGGATTACAAGTTTGAGCCACCATGCCTGGTCATCCATTGCCTTTTATTGATCAAAGCAGGTGCAGGAGAGGGTGGCAGAGACGCTTGAAGGGATCTAGCACACATTCCCTGCCCTGTTTCTGAGACATATCCAGTAAACCCAAGGTCAGCACCTGCCCTGGAGCCCAGCTGATTTGTTTTCAAAGCTTCTTAAGCAGAAAATGAAAGGCCCAGTGAGACGGGCTGGTGGAGCCCATGTACTCCCCTCTACTTATTGGCCCAGAGGGTGACTTGGGAGGGGAATTGGGGCTTGAGCCCACTGGAGGACAGGTCACACTGTATCCTTCTAAGCAGAGTCATGAAGGCCTGAAGGGGCCTCAACACCATGTCATCCTCCAGGACACAGGCCCAGGAGAGTGTGTCCAGAAAGAACTGCAGACCAAAAAAGGACAGCTTCAGCAGGTGCTGTAGAAATAGTGGTGGATCCCATGCTCATGGATTGGAAGAACCAGCATTGTGAAGATGACCATCTTACCTAAGGCAATTCACAGATTTAATGCAATACCCATCAAATTACTAGCAACATTCTTCTCAGAGCTAGTAAAAACAATACTGGAATTCATATGGAAACACAAACAGCCAAGAATAGCCAGAACAATCCTGGCTATTCCAGAACAGAAGCAAAAAAAAAAGCAGGTGGTATCACATTACCAGACTTCAAACTTTACTATAAAACTACAATAATCAAAACAGCTTGGTATTGTTACAGGAACAGGCATATAGACCTATGGAATAGAATTGAGATTCCAGAAGCAAAACCTCAATTTCCCAACCAACTCCTCTATGGCAAAACCTCCACCACTGGGGAGAGGAGAATGTATTCAGTAAATGGTGCTGGGAAAACTGGCTGACCACATGCAGAAGACTCAAACAAGACCTCTATCTATCCCTATACACAAAAATTAACTCTAAATGAATCAGAGACCTAAATGTAAAACATTAAACCATAAGAACCTTAGAAAATGCAGGATACACCCTTATGGAAATTGGACCTGGCATTCAATTCCTGAACAAAACCCAAAAAGCACAAGCCATAAGAGATAAAATAGACAAGTGGGACGTCATTAAACTGAAAACTTCTGCAAAACCAAAGAAACCATCAAGAAAGCAGGAAGACAGCCCACAGAGTGGGAAAAAGTATTTGACAACTCCATGTCTGACAAAGGCCTAACATCTTGGATCTACAAGGAACTCAAACGTGCTGAAAAGAAAAAAACAACACTATTACAAAGTGGGCAAAAGATATGAACAGACAGTTCACAAAAGAAGACATACGAGCGGCCAATAGATACATAAAGAAATGTTCAACCTCACTAATCATCAAGAAGACAAATTAAAACTACACTGAGATACCACCTAACTCCAGTCAGAATGACCATTATCAATAACTCAAAAAATAACAGATGTTGGAGAGGATGTGGTGAAAAAGAAACATACACTGTTGACGGGAGTGTAAACTAGCACATCCTCTGTGGAAAGCGGTGTGGCAGTTCCTAAATGCTCTAAATATCGATCTCCCATATGACCCAGCAATCTCCCAACTGGGAATATACCCTGACGAACTCAAATCACTGTATAAAAAAGATACCTGCATACGTATGTTTATAGCAGCATTGTTCACAATAGCAAGAACCTGGAACCAACCATGCTGTCTATCAAAAGAGGACTGGATTAAAAAAGTATGGTACATATACATGATGGAATACTATGCAGCCATAAAAAAGAACAAAATCATGAATTTTGCAGCAACCTGGAAGGAACTAGAGTCTATAATACTTAGTGATCTTTCATAGCAATAAAGATCTGAGTATCACATGTTCTCACTCATAAGTGGACCTTGAACATCTATCGTAATACTATAAGAAAAAGATTGACAGTGATGGGAATCTATGAGAGGGGGATGGGGAGGGCAAGGGTGGTGGGATTAATGGTAGTCAATATCTGTCTGGGGAGGGGGGGACACCCCTTATTAGCAAGAGTGCCTTAACAATGCATATTTGTATACCTAATCCTTAACTGTACCCCACAATTAAAAAAAAAAGTTTAAAAAAAATTTTTTAAAAAAGAAATAGTGGTGGAAGTCAGTCCCTGCACCCTGCTACTTCCCACTAGTTGGGGTCCCCCTGGACAGTGCTGATTTCATTTTATTTTATTATTTTAAAATTTTTATTATTATTTTTTTTGAGTTCAAGTCTCACTCAGTCACCCAGGCTGTAGTGCAGTGGCATGCTCATGGCCACTGCACCCTTGGCCTACTGGGCTCAGGCAATCCATCTGCCTCAGGCTTCTAAGTAGCTGGAACTACAGGTGTACACCACCATACCCCACTTATTTGGTTGTTTTTGTTGTTGTTATAGAGACGACCCCCCAGACTCAGGCAATCCTCTTGCCTTGGCCTCCCAAAATGCTGGAATTATAGGCTTGGGTCACCACATCCAGCCTCTGTTGATTTTATTCTGTCCACTTCTACAGTCCAGCTGTGCACAGAAGTCTATAACCAGAAGGAAACCCAGGCAGGGAAGTGTTCACCACATTCCTGCTTTTCATCAGGGTCATATCAGGGGTGGAAATGATGTCTGGGAAGATGCAGCATGCCATGCCCATCCCACCAGGCCTGGCCTCACTGTCTTCCAAAATGACTATATCATTTTGCATTCCTACCAGCAGTGAATGAGAGTTCCCACAGTCCCATGAACTCCCCAGCACTGGGTGTTGTCATGTTGCCTCTGAATGTTCCCAAGCCCCTCTTCCTTCTGCCCTCCCATAGGTCCCAGTCCCAGGCCCTCATGGGTTATGGAGAGCAATTTTTACCGTGTAGCATGATTTTGTTTGCTGCTGTCCACGTCCTGGGGAGCCATCTGGGTTCTGGCCCTACAGGCCCCATTCCACTCCAGAGCTTGAAGCCCAGTACATGGTGCTGGTGGCTGCCTGGTGCAGGGAGACCTTGGTGACTCTGTTATCTTCTCTCTGGAATCACTACCTCTACCCTGGAACCCCTCCATTCTCCCTGGGATGCCCAATCTCTCTTGATTTCCCCATTTTCCCTGGGACCCTTCAGGTCCCATAGATCTTACTTGAGACCATAGCACTCCCCCAAAATAAGATGGTTTCAGAAAGTGTGGTTCAGTGGCACGCTCCCAGTTACTGCAGACTCCAACTGTCAGGTTAGGCGATCCTTCAACCTTAGTCCTTCAAGTAGCAAGAACTAGAGATGCACTCTACCACACCTGACTAGTTTTTGTGATTTATTCTACAGACCAGAACTCATCTTTTTGCCCAGGTTTGTCTTGAACCTATGGGCTCAGGCAATCCTCTCACCTCAGCCTCCCAAAATGCTTGGATATGGGCATGAGCTACTGTGCCTGGCTAATCCTCTTTCTCTTTTTTAAGTCACACCTTTAACATCTTTTAGTCTTGTCATTATCCCATCCAAGAACTTACCTCTGAGGACCCTCCTTTCCCTGTTCCCATCCAAGTGTCATCTTCCTAGGCCTAGGGTGGAGTCACTATCTCCAGACCTCCCTTCTTCCTTGCATTTCTTGCAGTGTATCCTGAACACTGGACACAATGTTTTAGTATTTTTTGTTTCTCATTTATCATGTTTTGCTAGAGAACATCTTTAGTGAACTTTGCAACAAAGAGTGCCTGACATGAACTTTCTGATTTCTTGAATATTCTAAAAAGTTCTTAATTTGTTCTCATCATAGTAACAATTTGGCAGTAACAGAATTTTTTTGTTTGTTTTTTTTGCACTGGAGTCTCACTCCATCACCCAGGCTGGAGTGCAGTGACACACTCATGGCCACCGCAGCATTGACCTGTCTTCCAAACAGCCGAAAGTACAGGTACGTGCTACCACACCCCAGAATTCTTTCTTGAAAGTACTTTTTCCATCAGAAATTTAAATATGAATTATTGGTTTTTAGCATTTGATGTTAATTAAGATATCATTCTGATTTGTTGTTGTTGTTGAGGTCTTACTCTGTTTCCCAGGAGTGCAGTGGCAAAAATCACAACTCACCACAGCCTTCACCTCCTGGGCTTAGGCTATTCTTCTCCCTCAATCTCCTTAGTAGCTGGCACTACAAGTACACACCACCAGGCCCAGCTAATGTTTTTATTTTTATTTTTGTAGAGACCGGGTCTCACTGATGTAGATATTTCCAGTTGACCTGGGCTACGAGAGTGTCAACTCAACGAGTCTGTCAGCCAACCCCGAAGAAGGTCATCTTGAGGGGCTGGTAAGTCTAGTCCTGGAAGTGTTGGCTCTAATGGGCTGACAAGCCAAGCCTTGAGAGTGTTGCTGTGTCAGTGGGCTGGCAAGCCTAGCCCCCAGTGTGTCTAGCTTCAGAGTCTTGCCTTCTTCCAGCAGCTTTCCTGGTTCAGGCAGCTTCATGGCCTGGCAAGTCAGTCTCGGGTGCATGGCTGTTCAACTCTAGTGATCTTCTGCAACTCTTCAGGGTTGAGGTTCTTGTCTCATGCCAAGGAAGAATGAGGTACGCGGACAGTGAGTCAGAAAGTGAGAAAGTTCACATAGTGGGAGGGGGCCCAAAGGGGACCCATTTTGGCATCAAAACGTGGTGTTTTGTATAGACCTAAGTCCAAGCTGATTGACTAGCACTAGTTGTGAGCTGTAGCTATTCCAATTGGTCAATATTAAGGACCAATCAGGCAGGGGTTTCTTTCTTTCTTTCTTTCTTTCTTTCTTTCTTTCTTTCTTTCTTTCTTTCTTTCTTCTTTCTTTCTTTCTTTCTTTCTTCTTTCTTTTCTTTCTTCCTTCTTTCTTTCTTTTCTTTCTTTGCTTTCTTCAGGGCCACCAGGGTCTCGGGACTGAGCAGCGGGGAAGACCCAGCTGTGTGTGCAGGCGCGGGACACAAAAGCCGGTTCTGAGCCTGGAAGTCACTCCCTCACTTCCGGCTGGCACCTGAATGGGTGTCTCAGACTCCACTGTCCACTGATTGGATCAGACTCCAGGCCCCACCTCTCCGGGCTTGAGTAACTGAAGTAGCAATCAGATGGGGGTTGCATAAGGCAAGAAAGTCAGGATTTTGCACGTGACATTTTGAGACTGACTTTCCCTCCTGCATTAGCACCTGGTCATGACCAAGGCCATTCGATTATAACATGGTTTTAGTAGTATATCCATTGATGAGTAATATTTATACAGCTCAACCAGGCGTGGTGGCTCAAGCCTGCAAACTCAGCACTTTGGGAGACCGAAGTGAGAGGATTGCATGAGTCCAGGAGTTCGAGATGAGCCTGGGCAACTTAGTGAGACCTCATCTGTGCAATAAATCAAAAAACAAAACAAACAAATATATATAGTTATACAGCTCGTACAGGTATGTTATTCAGGAATGGAAACAATATGTAGACAATATATTAAGTTTCAGATTTTATGACCTTTCAGTCTTTTGGTCTTATGAGCAGGCAGTCTGCGCTTTAAAAAGGGAGGCAGTCCTCTCTGGCAGCAATGTTCGCTAGAAAGAAAATGGCATTCTTCTGTCATCTAAAATGCCCTGGCAAAAAAGAGAAAGGAAGTAGTGAAATTAATTGTGATAATACTTAATCCAACATACTCAAAATAGTATCATTTTAATATGTAATCAAGAAAAATTATTAATGAAGTTTCTATTGGGAACTATATCTTTGAAAATCAAAGCAGAATTATAGAGAGGACAGAAAAACTCCCACAGTGGGAGGGGACCCCAAGGGGTTGCCCTTAAAAATCACTGTACATTGCTGGGCTTGGTGGCTCAGCCTGTAATCCCGCATCTCTGGGAGGCTGAGGTGAGTGTATTGCCTGAGCCTGCAGGTCCGAGACCCGCCTGGGCAACTTGGCAAGACCTCATCTCACAATAAATCAAAAAATTAGCCGGGAGTGGTAGCGCATGCCTATAGTTCCAGCTACTTGGAAGACTGAGGCGGAAGGATCCCTAGAGCCCAGCAGGTCCAGGCTGTGGTGGACAGAAGCGGCCACTGTACTCCAGTCTGGGCGACAGAGTGAGACTCCAACTCAAAAAAAAAAAAAAATCACTGTATATTAAGCTTCTTACATGTCTCCATCTAGATTAGCTTATTTCCAGCTATTTAGTAGGCCCAAGTTGCCTATGACTGCCACATTAGCATGCAGTTGGGAGGTCTCCCACTCCCCTGATCTCAAAGAGGTAAAGAGCCTGATCCATTCTTTTCTGCAAGAGTCAGAGGAACACCCCCTTCCTACCATCATTACTCCTGGGAACCAAGAATGGGAGAGAAGATGCCTGAGAGAAAGCAGGAGCTACAGGCAGAAATGTCTATGGGTATACCACTGCCTCACATCTACTTTTTAAATTAAATTACATTTTTTTTGAATTTGAGTCTCACTCTGTTGCCCAGGCTGGAGTGCAATAGCACACTCATGGCCACAGCAGCCTCAACCCACTGAGTTCAGGCAATCCTTCCATCTCAGCCTTCCAAGTATCTGGAACTATAGGGACATGCCACCATGCCCAGCTAATTTTTTAAAAAATTATTGTAGAGATGATGTCTGCCAATTTGCCTGGACTGGTCTCAAATCCTTGGGCTCAGGAAATCCTTTACTTCAGCCTCCCAAAGTGCTGGGATTACAGATGTAAGCCACCACACCTGGCCCATCTCCTTTTTTATGGAGATTCACTCACCTAAAGACCAGACGTGAAGCAAGGACATCAAAATGCTCACATTTTAATCTCACAATTTTGACAAATAAACCCATAAAATCTTCCTCTCTCTTAGGAATATATTCCACAATTCCCAAGAAATACCTTTGTATTTCTTGGCAGGCAATTTTTTTTCTACCAGAGACAAAACATTGCTGGGATTTTTCTTTTTAAACATAGGTTCATTTTGCCTGAAATTATACAATATGTCTTATTCTATGCCCCATTGAGTCACTTAGCATGATACTTCTGAGACTCACCAAGTGTGTGCTTGAGGAGTTTGCTCCTTTGAGTTTCTGAGCAGTGTTCTATTGTATGAAAGATCAATAACCTGTTCATCTATTTCCCTATGATAGACTTTTGAGTAATTTCTGTTTTGGCTATCATAACTAAAGTGTCTATGCATATGCTTGAAAAATACATTTTGCATTAAATTCAATTGTTGTATTAGAATTTGTTTTGTTTTGTTTCAGCTGGAGTCTCACTCTGTCACCCAGATTGGAGTGCAGTTGCTGCTCTCGGCCACTGCAGACTTGACCTGCTGGGCTCCAGCGATCCTTCTGCCTCAGTCTTCCAAGTAGCTGGAATTACAGGCATGCGCTACCATGCCTGGCTAATTTTTTGATTTATTGTAGAGATGAGGTCTTGCCAAGTTGCCAGGCAGGTCTCGAATCCGCAGGCTCAGTCAATCCACTCATCTCAGCCTCCCAAAGTGTGGGATTACAGGCTGAGCCATGGAGCCTGGCTCTTGTATTAGAATTCAAATGTCCTATCTTTGCATTTTTAGTGTCTGATCCAAGGATTATAATAGGCATCTATCATAATTTACTTAGAGTTAATATTGTACTTTTATGGATATGTAAAATATAGTACATGTGCTACAAACAGCTCACTTTACCCCATTCTACCTTCTGTGGTATTTTTATGAGTTTTCAATCTGAATATCAAAAACCTCACAATGCAGAATTATACATTTTGCTTTAAACAGTCAAAAGCCTTATTTTTAAATTAACAGAAAGAAGTGTTATAAGTATTTTAAAATACACACTTGGAGGATTTTTTTGTTGTTGTTGAGTTGGAGTCTCACCCTTTCTCACCCAGGCTGTAGTGTAGTGGCATGTTTATGACCATTGCAGCCTGGACCTGCTGGACTCAGGTGATGTTTACACCTCAGCCTTCCAAGGAGCTGGGACCACATACATGTGCACCAAACCTGGCTAATTTTTAAATTTATTCCACATACAAGGAATTGCCATGTTGCCCAGGCTGGCCACAAACCCCTGAGCTCAGGCAATCCTCTTGCCTCTACCTCCCAGAGTGCTGGGATTACCGGCATGAGCCACCACACTCAGCATGTACAAGGATCTTACTGCAGTATTTTGTATAATAGTGACACTAAAAGTAAACTAAATTTCTATCAAAGAATGAACTGTTAAACATATAATAGAAAATAATGTACCCATTCTTCAGAGTATACTTAATGAATTAAAAATAGTAAGTTGGAATCAAGTGCACCAAAACAGAAATATCTCAAAAATATATATATTGAAATACGACACAATAGAAAGTGTAGTATACTCTAATTTATGTTTAAAAACCTATATATGTATTTATAAATTTATAGAAAATATTCAGAAGAATAGACATGAACCTGCTAACAATACTTCAATCTAAGAAGACAGTGGGCCAGGCTTAATGGTTCAGCCTGTAATCCCAGTATTTTGGAAGGCCAAGGTAAGCAGAATGCCTGAGCCCGTGTACTCGAGACCAGCCCGGGCAACTTGGTGAGAACTTATCTATACAGTAAATAAAAAATTATACCGGTGTTGTATCATGCACCTGTAGTTCCAGCTACTTGGAAGGCTAAGGCAGAGGGATCTCTGGAGTCCAGGAAGTCAATACTACGGTAGCCACTGTTAGGGTAGGAAGGGTGAGGGTGGATAGAAGGATGGGTGCAGCACCACCCGAGGTATGTGCTAGTAATCAGAGAACTCAGTAATGCAAAATTCACAACACACAAAGAGGTGAAAGAAGAAAAGATTTACTTAAGAAAGGTTCACCTTTCACACACAGGAAGTATACCTACACTCTAGATGAGTGTGGCCCCATAGTACCTTGGGCCCTGGCTTAAGTTCTTTCCCCTGGAGATGTTGCAATAAGGTAGATGTGACTGCTGTGACTCACTGACCTCTTGTAGATGTCTTGAAGACCCTGAGGGGGGTCCTCATCACCATGCAGTGGCTATTCAATGGGTCGATACTGATCATGCTTCAGAAATTTGAGTTTCTAAAAAGACAAATTACAATAGGCCAGTACCAGTCATCCTTAAGGAGTCTGTGTTTCTGAAAAGACAAAGTTGACAAAGTTAATCTTTACCTAGAGAATGCATTTCTCCAAAATATATTGTATTAAGGTTTAGGAACAAGATGAAAAATGGATTTCTCCAGGACATAGCTTCTACTTTCTCCTCATTATGTTAGGGTTTAGGAACAAGATCAAAAATGCATTTCTCCAGGACCTAGTCTCCACTTTCCCATCATAGTCATAGGGCATAAGAACATATAGGCCAGGCTAGGTAGCTCAACCTGTAATCCCAGCACTATGGGAGGCCAGGGAGAGTGGATTGCCTGAGCCTGCAGGTTCAAGACCCACCTGGGCAACTTGACAAGACCTTGTCTCTGCAATAAATCAAAAATTATCTGGGTTTTATAGACACACCTATAGTTCCAGCTACTTGGAATCCTGAGGTGGAAAGATTGCCAGAGCCCAGCAGGTTGAGGCTGTGGTGGCTGGGAGCATACCACTGCAGTCCAGTCTGGGCAACAGAGTGAGACTCAAACTCAAAAAAAAAAACAAGATAAAAAATGGCTTCCTTCTCTCAGTCTGTCCATTTCATCATGAGTGTGCCACTGCACTCTATCTGGGACAGCAGAGTGAGAATCTAACTTAAAAAAAAAAAAGATAGTTTGGAGAGAAAGGATGCAATAAAAGACTTTTATTATGGCCAGGCACAGTGGCTCACACCAATAATCCCAGCATTTTGGGAGGTCGAGGTAAGAGGACTGCCTGAGACCATGGGTTTGAGACCAGTCTGGGCAACTTGGTGTGACCCAATCTCTACAATAAAGCAAAAAAATTAGCCAGGCATAGTGGCATGTGCTTGAGGTTCCAGCTATTTGGAAGGGTAAGATGGAGGGATCACCTGAGCCCAGCATGTTGAGACTGTGGTGACCGGGGGCATGCTACTGTCCTCCAGCCTGGGTGACCAGGTGAGACTTCTACTCCAAAAAAAAAAAAGTACCCTCATGTTACAACATCCTTATAGGAGACCTGTGGGAAAGTGTAATCAGAAACCCACACCTACAAAGAGGACAAGAAGGAGTAGGATGAGAAAAGTAAGGGACACAGAAGGGATTCATGTGCTTGACCAAACAGACTGTCTCCTCAGGCCCTATTTAAAACATGAAGAGTGCTAGTATTGTGCTGTTGTCTCCCTATAATTTCTCATCTAGCCATGTTTAAGGAAGCCATATTTATTATTACTATTATTTTTACAAAGGTGCTGATGAACTCACATGTAATTAATCTGGAAGAGGTACATTTTTTTCACAAAATTCAGTAATAGGATCCCTTTTCCTTGACCATGTTTTCCAGTTGTTTCATAGCATTTCATGTTTGAGAATCACAAATAAAACCCATTGGAATGTGTGATATGAACAATGTTTTGTTTTCATGTAGATTAATACCCAGGTTTTTGGGCATTAGGTGTAGCAACATGAGAGCTAGGTCCTTGGGGAAACAAAATACTTATCTGGGAGGTCATGAAAATTCAGGGACATCAATTATTAGGAGGTTACATGAAAGCAGAAGTAGTCCCAGAGGTTTCCATTGTCCAGACAGAAAAATTCAACACATGTGCCCTAGGAGGTAGGCATATTTCTCACTGCTGTGGGTGACAAGTCTTTCATCCAAAACAGAGATGCTGGCTGGGCAGGGTGGCTCAGTGTAATCCCAGCACTTTGGAAGCCAAAGTGCGTGACCAGTCTGGGCAACTTGGTGAGACCTTGTCCCTACAATAAATCCAAAAATTAGCCAGGCATGGTAAGGGACCTGTAGTTCTAGCTACATGAAAGGCAGAGGTGGAAGGATTGTCTGAGCCCTGCAGATCGAGTCTTCACTGACTATGAGTGTGCCAATGCACTCCATCCTGGGTGACACAGTGAGACTACAACTCAAAAAAGCAAAGCAAAGATGCTAAAGTGATGGGTTGCAAATATACTGCAAGTGCCTCTCACCTTGAAAGCTGTAGCCCAAAGGATGCAACACTATCTGTTCCTGAGGGGTCTGGTCACCATCTGTCTGAGACACTGTCCAGTCAGGCCTCAGTTGAGTCCATTGAAATCAAGTACGAAATGCCTGAAGCACCATCAGCTTCAAGTTGATTCCAGGTCTGCTGAAATGGGTTGGTAAGAATGACTCACTCACACGTGCCAGGAAAGTAGGGTTTTCTCATCTGCTCTTAGCAGATCCCAGGGGACCCAATAATTTCACTCCCTCATGCTTCAACTCCCACATCCGCAAAAAAGTCATCAGTGAAGTTAATATTTCCAGGCTGCCACAGCCTGTTTCTCCCAGCAAAACTGTGAGGCTATGTGTGGTCCAGGCAGGGATTTCTCCCAAAGCATCTGAACTAGGATCCCACTGGAGAGAGCAGAGTGTCTGGGACATTAGCACCCCTACAGTGGTTTAGGAAGCAGGTGCACCCTGGGCTGAGAAGGCCAGAGTTCTGGAGATACCTGGCTCTGGGTTAAGAAGACTTCAAGCTGCTCAGGGACGGGGAGGATGAGCTCACCCCAAGTGAACCAGGGTGAGGTACACTATGACTGTCACCCTGTCCCCACTGCCCAACCATCCTGCCTTACAAATCCTTCTCCACACTCCCCTTTGTGAGATGGTGGCAGGAACTCAACAGCAGCAAGGTTTTGGTGGGATGAAAAGTGCACCACCCTGACCCACTCTCCAGGACTGCACGTGGCCTGCAGTCCTCACACACCAGGCTTGTAGGGCTGCAGCTAAACTTCTTGATGAGGCTACTCAGAGACCAGAACAGGAGCCTCTCAGTAATCTCCAACATATGCTGCCTTTAACACCCTAAAAGTAAGTCCTACACAAGTTTCATACCTGCCTCTTTCAAAACTCCAAAACAATTTCTTCTGAATACCATGGAGGGTGGGGAGAGATAGATTCATTTAGTCCCTTGCTGTGTAGTTTTTGTTGTTTATGAATAAACCTCCTGCAACAAAAAGCAAGGTTTTTACCTCTTAAGGTCTTTGGACTATTACTTTGGCTAAAAGAGTCACATTTACATTGGCCTGTAATCTTGTGTTAGAACATAAAGCTTTTATGAGCTAATGATTAACAAACTTTTCAACATGTAAAGTTTCAAGTTCTCAACCCAGTCTCTCTGGGGAGGGAGACAAAACAAAAAGCAGCTTCAGGAACCCACTGCCTAGATAATGATTCAGGACCAGTGGGTAGTGCCTATAAATCAGATCCAGTTTTTGTAAAGAACATCTGTGAAACCCTAAAATGGTATCTGAGATCACTTTCAAACTTTCTACACAGCTCTCAGTCACCCATAGTGGTTGATAATCAGGTACAGAACTCTGACAAATGCTCTTCAGTGAAACTTTTTGTTTAGTGTATTACTAATTATTTTGTTTTTCAGAGTCAAACCTATTTCTTGAAGCTATTTGGTACCACAAGTTAACATGTCATGAACACATCAAATATAGGTCTATGTATATCGTACTCTATTTTTCCATTTACTAAAATAAAACATATACAAATCTGGCCAGGCTGGGAGTCTCAATCAGTAATCCCAGCACATTAGCAGGATGAGACAAGTAGATTGTCTGAGGTCGCAGGTTCGAGACCAACCCAGACAACTTGGCAAGACCTCATCTCCAAAATAATTAAAAAATAAAGACTTAGCCGGGTGTGGTAGCGTGTGCTCATTCTGGCTTCTTGGAGGGCTGAGGTGAAAGGATCACCAGAGCCAGGTAGGTCAATACTGGGATGGCCATGAGTGTGCCACTGCACTCCAGCCTGAGAAATGGAGTGAGAAGCCACTCAAAAAACAAACATACAAATATAACATACAAAAGCAAACTTAACATTTATGCACTTTCAAATTATACATGGCACAATAAATAGTTGAGAAAATTGTAAACAAATGTAAAGATGAAGTATTAAATTATAACAGTATAAAATTAGCTGTGGTATGCACTGCAGGATTTAATTTTTTGACCACCTCCTGCTTCTATATGGTGAGGGAAATTGTTGTAATTTTGATTCACACATCATGTGATTCTAATGTCTCTATATGAGCTATTGGTCACTCCAGAGCTAACCAAGGCAATTATAAAAAGTGATTTTGTTTATGACTAAAATAAAAAAGGTGGGAAGGGTACCAAAATAAGGATCTTGAATACACTCAAGAGCTAAGAGGCACAACACTAGAGTTTAGTAGATGCCTTGAGAGATGAGAGCGTCCAACATAGTTCCAGGTGATTAAAAATAAGACATAAGCTGGGCTCAGTGGCTCAGCCTGTAATCCCATGCCTTTGGGAGGCTGAGGTGAGTGGATTGCCTGAGCCCGCGGGTTCGAGACCCACCTAGACAGCAAGGCCTCATCTCTACAATAAATCAAAAATCAGCTGGGTATGATAGTGCATGCCTGTAATTCCGGCTACTTGGAAGGCTGAGGCGGAAGGATCGCCGGAGCCCAGCAGGTGGAGGCTGCGGTGGCCGGGAGCGGTCACTGCACTCCAGTCTGGGTGACAGAATGAGACTCCAACTCAAAAAAAAAAAAAACATAAGACATAGTAGAGGCTGGGAATGGTGGATCATGCCTGTAATCCTAGCATTTTGGGAGGCCAAGGTAAGAGGATTGCTTGAGTCCAAGTGTTTAAGACCAGCCTTGGAAACTTGGAGAAACTTCATCAATACAATAACTTAGAAAACTAGCTGGACATGGTGACCTTTGCCTGCAATTCCAGTTACTCAGGAACCTAAGGTAGAAAGATTGCCGGATCCCGCCCTGTGGAAGCTGCAATGGTCATGAGCATACTACTGCATTCCAGCCTGGGTGACACAGTGAGGCTCCAACAACAACAACAAGACACAGTATGGGAGAAAACAAATTGGCATTACACAAGCTGACAGAAGAGTTTTGATTACTGGAGTTTTTTTTTACTTCTTTTATATTTAATTATATATATATATATATGTCAGAGTCTCACTGTCACCAAGTTTGGAGTACAGGGGCATGCTCATGACTCCACAGCCTACAACTCCTGGACTCAGGTGATCCTTCTGCCTCAGCCTCCCAAGTAGATGGAAGTAGAGGTTTACACAACCACACCGGACTAATTTTTGTATTTATTGTAGATGTGAGGTCTCACCAAGTTGCCCAGGCAGGTCTCAAACCCGTGGGCTCAGGCAATCTTCCCATGTTGGTCTCCCAAAGTGTGGGGATTATAAACATAAGCCACCATGCCTGACCTTTAACTTGTTTTATAACATGGACCCATCAACAATAGGGAATTCCAACTAAAGCAAATAGTATTTGTACCATATAGAAACAGTTTTAGAGAAATGAAAATGCAAAAGTGGCTGACAAAAAGATGTGGTTTTGTAATGTTACATAAAAAGTTTCACCTCTCCTGCCTGCACTTCAACTCCTCTTCCACCTCTGTCACCAACAGCAAGACCAGCCCTCCTCTTCCTCTTCATCCTCAGATACTAAATGTGAAGATGGCAAGGATGAAAAACTTAATGATGATCCATCTTAATTTAATGAATAGTAAATACATCTTTTTCTTCCTTATGATTTTCTCATTTTTGAATTCTGTGGGTAACTGTGAGGGTTTGTTACATGGGTACATTCTGTGATGCTGAGGTGTAGGCTTCAGTTGAATCTGTCACCAAATAGTTAAGATGGTGCACAATTAGCAGATTTTCAACTCTTTTCTCCCTCTCTCTGCTTTCCCAAGTCCCCAGTGTCTGCTATTCTCATCTTTGTGTCTGCAAGGACCCAGTGTTTACCTGTGACATATACATGTGAGCACGCAATATGTGGTTTTCTCTTTCTGTGATAATTTGCTTATTTTATTTTTATTTTTTTTTTCATTAATCAGTATTTTTTATTATGGTTTTGTGGGGTACAGTTAAGGCTTAGGTGTACAATGACGTTTCATTCAGGCACCCTGTAGATAAGAAGTGTTTTCCCATCCCCCGACAGATATTTGCTACTCTTAATCCCATCCCCCTCCCCCCCATAGTTTCACAGTACCATCCGTCATTTTCTCATAGTATTGCATTGGATGTTCAAGGTCCATTATATGAGAGAACATGTGATATTCGGATTTTTGTTTTTGTGAGAGGTCACTCAGTATTATAGACTCTAGTTCCATCCAGGTTGCAGCGAAATTCATGATTTTGTTCTTTTTTATGGCTGCGTAGTATTCCATAGTGTATATGTACCACATTTTTTTAATCCAGTCCTCTTTTGATGGGCAGCATGGTTGTTTCCAGGTTCTTGCTATTGTGAACAATAATTTGCTTATTTTAAAAATACAGTATATATAATGCATAAAATACAAAATATGTTGATAGATTGTTTATGTCAAATCCACATGTAGAATCAATGCCATTTCTTCTCTTGGGGTATTTTCCATATCTTACCTAAGGCCACAAACTTACTCTAAGAGGAAGATTTATGGCTAATTATAAAGTACTTATTACACAACTAGCATTGTCTTCTGTTTGTTCACTTGGTATAATGACAAAACAGAGTTAAAAAAAATTTCTTGATTTAGAGATTCCAAAGTTTTCACCTAAGCATATTGTCCCAATAAAGTCTATAAAATCAACTTTATAAATTTTACAGGCCAGGTGCACTTGCTCAGCCTGTAGTCCCAGCACTTTGAGAAGCCAAGGCAAGAAGACTGCAGGAGCCTGGGGATTTTGAGACCAGCCCGGGCAACTTGGTGAGAAGTTGTCGATACACACAAATCACAAAAAGAAGCGGGGCATGGTTGCGTGTGTCTGTAGTTCCAGCTCCTTGAAAGACTGAGGTGGAAGGATCATCTTGTTTCAGCCGGTTAAGGCTATGGTGGCCATGAGCATACCACTGTATTCCAGCCTGTGAAACAAGAGTGAAATAACAACTAAAAACAAACAACAACCAAAAAAAACAAAACAAAGAACATACTATGTGAAAGGAACTATAACTCCAAAATATCTTCAAGATGTTTTCAAGTTGTGAAGAAAAATATGGAATGAACTAATTTTAATATGTAACTAAACACATCCACTGTGATGTACATTGTCATAGTGATTTCTGAACACCATTAAATTTCATTTACAAAAATTCTTGAAATTTCTAAGTAGGTCAAATAACAATTTCTAGACATGGAACAGTAAGTCCTATATCAGGTCATATATGAATAACAGGCAAGTAAAAAAGAAAATTTCTATAGTGAGATTCCGTACCAGAAGCCTTTAGATTTTAGTGAATGAAAATTCAATGTGGAGCAAAGAAAAAAGATGTGCTTTCAGATTTTAAAATATTTTTTTTCCTATAAGGTCATTTCCTCCTTAGGAAGGCACACATTCTCACACACAAACTCCACTTCCATGAGTCTGTATCTGACTTTTAGGCTGAGAGAAGTCTAACTTGTACATAAAAATATAAAATATGAGCCAGGCTTGGTGACTCAGCCTGTAATCCCAGTGCTTTGGGAGACTAAGGTGAGTGGATTGCCTGAGCCCACGGGTTCTAGACCCACCTGGGCAACTTGGTGAGACCTCATCTCTACAATAAATAAAAAAATAGCTGGGCATGGTAGTGAGCATATGTAGTTCCAGCTACTTGGAAGGGTGAGGCGGAAGGATTGCCGGAGCCCAGCAGGTCAAGGCTGCAGTGGCCGGGAGTGTCCGCTGCACTCCAGTCTGGGTGACAGAGTGATACTCCAACTCAAAAAAATAAAAATAAAAATATATATATAAAATATGATTTTAAAACACTCAAATTTCAGAAATTCTTTTATTATGATTATGCTTCTGTGTAATCTTTATTATGACCCAATAAGTATATATATAGATATATATATATATAACCCTTGGGGAAAAGATTACTAAGACATTAGTTCATAAGTTACTCGATACACAATCATTTCTCTAGAATCTTGAACAAGAAGGCATTGGTTAAGAATAGTGGTAGGAAAAAATTTCATTTTGTACCCAAAAGTCTTTAATACATTATAAAATATTCTCAGATGGGCAAGATAGCTCAAGCCTGTAATCCCAACACTTTGTGAAGCCAAGATGAGAGGATTGCCTCAGCCCATGTGTTCAAGACCAGCCTAGGCAACTTGGTGAGACCTCATTGATAAAATAAAATAAATTAGTCAGGCATGGTACACACCACTGTAGTTCAGGCTACTTGGAAGGCTGAGGGAGAAGGATCTCCTGAGTCCAGTGGGTCAACACTGCGGTAGCCGAGAGCATACCACTGCACTCCAGCCTGGGAGACAAAATGAGACTCTGACTCAAAATAAATAATTAAATAAAACATTATCTTTATTAAAGCAAATTAAGGCCACATAGTCTATATAAACATTCCAGGGTTTGCTATATGTTACTAGTAAAAACAGGTCACAAACTTTTTCAGGTGTGTGATTTCCTTTTGTTCAGATGGTCTCCCAATATGTTGCCTGGGATGGCCTTGAACTTCTGGGCTCAAGCAATCCTACAGCTTTGGTCTCTCAAAGTGTCAGGATGTACAGGCATGAGCTACTGGGTTTGCCAGATTACAAACTTTAAAAAATCTTTTCTGTACTTCTGTTAGGGTGATGTACATGAGAGTTGACCTTGCTTCAGTTTTCAAACTGAGACTAATTATTTGCTAAACATAAATTTAAAGGATACAGAATTCCAGACAGCGATTATCTTTTCTCTGATGTCTGTCAAAAGTTCTCTACTTATACTTTAACATCAGGATATTAATGAACTGCCCTCATTTTTTCCATATGAAATTGGCGAGGCACTTCATTTCTAAAATGCTGAATGTTTGTCTTTTATTTCAGTCACCAAAAGTGTAACCTTGAGAATCTAACTCATGCAAGACTAAATACTGCTCAACATGAGCCATAAGGAATGTCTCCACTTAGACCTTTTAATGCATTTTGCATTTTGAAGTCCTTCAATATCAACACAAAAGAGAAGAATAATGCTCACCTAGAAGCATCTGTCATGTTCTATTTTACAAGCAATTGATCACATGCTTCTACATAAACACAAGCAATGAAGGTATAGCATCATGTGGTTTGAGTTACATAAATCATATTTGCTCTTTGAAAAAATTCCTCAAATTCTGTCAATGCAAAAACAAAAGTACACATGGAATATACTTATGCCTCTCGAATGAAAAATCAGTCTTCTGATCTACTTAATATGTAAGCAGATAATTTAGCTAATTGTAGCTGGGCTCAGTGGCTAAGCCTGTAATCCTGCGCATTTGGGAGGCTGAGGTGAGTGGATTGCCTGAGCCCGTGGGTTTGAGACCCGCCTGGGCAACTTGGTGAGACCCCATCTCTTCAATAAATAACAAAAATGAACCGGGTGTGGTAGCACGTGCCTGTAGTTCCAGCTGCTTGGAAGGCTGAGGTGGAAGGATTGCCGGAGTCCAGCAGGTCAAGGCTGTGGTGGCTGGGAGCAGCCACTGAACTCCAGTCTGGGCAACAGAGTGAGACTCCAACTCAAAAAAAAAAAAAAAACTTGCTGAGAAAAGTGGGAGTAACAGTGATTTTGCCACAAGCTTTACATTTTTTTTTTTAGTCAGAGTTTCACTGTAGCTCAGACTGGAGTGCAGTAGCACACTCAAGACCATCCCAGCACTGGCCTGCTGGTCTTCAACAGTCCTTCCACCTCAGCCTTGCAAGTAGCCAGACCTATCCATGCCTCACTAATTTTTTTCTTTACTGTAGAGACAAGGTCTCACCAAGTAGTCTGGGCTGGTCTCTAACCTACAGGCTCAAGCAATCCACTCATCTCAGCATACCAAAGTGCTGGTATTGCAGGCTGAGCCACCAAGCCCAGCCTCATTCTTTATATTTGCAGGGTCTCCATCTAGCATGACTTTTCTCATGTTGAGTAAGATGAGTGCCATTGATAGGCTTTGTCACATTTTTCACATTTGTTTGAATTCTCTTCTGTGTGGATCTCTTGTGTTGAGCAACTCCTGTATGAGTGCAAGGGTTTCTTCACATTCTTCACATTTGTGGCGTTTCTCTCCAGTATGGATTCTTTGATGTCAAAAAGGATTTGAGTACCTACTAAAGCCTTTGTGACATTCTTCATATTTGTACGGCTTCTCTCCAGTATGGATCCTCATATGTCCAATAAATCCTTTTTTAGTGCACAAGACTTTGGCACATTCTTTACTTTTGTAAGCGTTCTTATCAGTTTGGACTTTGATGCTGATGAAAACGTAAGTACCAATAAAAGCCTTTGTCACATTCTTCATATTTGTAGGGTTTCTCTCCAGTATGGATTGTCATATGTTCAATAAATTCTCTTTTAATGGAAAAGACTTTGCCACATTTGTCACATTTGTATGGTTTCTCTCCAGTATGTACTCTCTGATGTCGAATATGATTTGAGTACCTACTAAAGACTTTGTCACATTCTTCACATTTGTAGGGTTTCTCTCCAGTATGAATTGTCATATTTTCTTTCTTTCTTTTTTTTTTTTTTGAGTTGGAGTCTCACTATGTCACCCAGACTGGAGTGCAATGACCGCTCCCAGCCACTGCAGCATCGACCTGCTGGACTCCGGCGATCCTTCTGCCTTAGCCTTCTAAGTAGCTGGAACTACAGGCACGCGCTACCATGCCCAGCTCGTTTTGATTTATTGTAGAGATGAGGTCTCACTAAATTGCCCAGGCGGGTCTCGAACCCGCGGGCTCAGGCAATCCACTCACCTCAGCCTCCCAAAGGCGCGGGATTACAGGCTGAGCCACTGAGTCCGGCTGGGTTGTCATATTTTCAATAAATCCTCTCTTAGTGGAAAAGGCTTTGCCACATTCTTCACATTTGTAGGGTTTCTCTCCAGTATGGATCCTCATATGTCCAATAAATCCTTTTTTAGTGCACAAGACTTTGTCACATTTTTCACATTTGTAGGGTATCTTTTCAGTGCGGACACTCTGATGCTGAATAAAACTTGAGTACCAATTAAACACTTTGTCACATTCTTCATATTTGTAGGATTTCCCTCCAGTATGGAATCTTGTTTGTCCATGATCCTTTATGCATGGAAAAAGCATTAACATTTCAGAATAAAATATAATTACTTATAAAATGTTTTCAGGTGAAAATTTTAAGGAATAACCATTTAAATGATAGTACAAAAACCTGCAAATTATATTGTATACTGCTGTTATTTTCACAAAAGGAAAAGCAGTAAGTTACCCTTTATTGGAAAAAAAGCTTAGTTTCTAAATACTGGAGACAACATGAGTATTATAAAATATGATATGAAACACTGACAAATAAATGAACCTCTGAGAATATTTGATACTATTATACATGTACAGGTTGAGAAAGTGGATGGAAATGCTAATGAAAACTATTTACAAGCAAAAAACTTAAACCTAAAAACATTAAATTTGGGGGCTTACCAATTATCTAATTCACTTTTTATTCAATATGTAAATTCCATTATGGCATTTCAGATCTTTTCAAACTAAAATTACAGGTAAGCCAACATACTGCAAATTAAAAAGTGAAATGATATAAAACCTAACCCTATTACTTTTTTATACTAAAAAAGACAAAATTGTAAAATGATACCTTTAAATAAAACAGGTAACAATAGGGAATTCACTATATGTTTGGCAATTGTTTAAATGTTTTATTTTAACGATGTGGGGTACAATGCATGGTTAGGTATACTAATGTTCATTATGCAGGTTCCCTTGCTGATGAGGTGTGCCCTTCACTCCTCTGATAGTTTCCCTCAACTGTCAATCCCACCCCCACCCTGGCAGTTTCTCACTACTACCAGTCACTTTCTTATAGAATTATAACTGTTCAAGATTGGCAATGTTTTAAGTTCACCTTGCGGCATTAGTTTTTTTAAGAATTCAATTAGGTGAATAGATACGTTATACTATTATACAGCAGAGATATTTAGGTAAATACAATTTAAATTTGTAAGCTTAGTTTATACTAAGAAAAAGAAATTTTAATGTAATAAAAGATTAGATTATCTTCAATTCAATGTAATACTTTGTGCTTTGAAAAAAATTACTCAGTCAGCCCAAGCAATTTGGTGAGACCACCGGGTGAGGTAGCACGTGCCTGTAGTCCTGGCTACTTGGAAGACTAAGGCAGAAGGATTACTAGAGCCCAGCAGGTTGATGCTGGGGTGGCTGTGAGTATACCACTGCACTCCAGCCTAGGTGATAGAGTGAGACTCCAACTCAAAAGATTCCTGGAGGATCATGTTTGAAATCTCCAAAGAACTGATTTTATATAGCCTGGTACATGGGCTCATGTCTGTAATTTCAAAACTTTGGAAGGTTGAGGTGACAAGATAGCTGGACCCAGGGGTATCAGATCAGCCTGAGCAACTTGGTGAGATATTGCCTCACAATAAATCAAAATTAGCTGAGCATGGTGGCACACACTTGTTCTGGCTACTTGGGAGACTGAGATGGAAAGATTACCTGAGCCCAGCAGATCAAGGCTGTGGTGGCTGTGAACATGCCACTTCACTTCAGTGTGGGTGACAGAGTGAAGACTCAAGAAAAGAAGAAAAAAAGAAAGCCGGGCTTGGTGGCACAGCCTGTAATCCCGTGCCTTTGGGAGGCTGAGGTGAGTGGATTGCCTGAGCCCGCAGGTTCGAGACCCACCTGGGCAGCGAGACCTCATCTCTACAATAAATCAAAAATCAGCTGGGTATGGTAGCACATGCCTGTAATTCTGGCTACTTGGAAGGTTGAGGCAGAAGGATCACCGGAGCCCAGCAGGTTGAGGCTGCAGTGGCCGGGAGCGGCCACTGCACTCCAGCCTGGGAGACAGAGTGAGACCCCAACTCAAAAAAAAAGGGATATTAAAAGGCAGAAAACATGGGATATGCCTGCCCCTAGTGCTCTTGGGATTTCTAAACCAAATCCCAACAACTCCCCTACTCCCCTTATATAATTCTGATGCTTGAGGTAAACAGATCTTTTTTTTTTTTTCAGAGCCTGTCTCACTTCTTTACCCAGGCTGGAGTTCAGTGGCACACTCATGGCCATCCCGGCATAGACCTGCTGAGCTCAGGATATCCTTCTGTCTCAGTCTTCCAAGTAGCTGGGACTACAGGCATGCACTACTATGCTCGGCTAATTTTTTGATTTATTGTAGAGATGAGTTCTCACCATGTTGCCCAGGCTTGTCTTGAACCCATTGGCTCAGGCAATCCCCTTACCTCGGCCTCCCAAAGTGCTGGGATTACAAGCTTGAGCCACTGTGCCTGCCCACAGAACTTTTCAAAAGGCTGAAAATAGGAGTCCCTAGAAATGTGTTCAGAATATCCTAAAACATGCAAATAAATGGAAGAGTAGTCATGTCATGCTGTCCAACAGAAGACATGAAGCTTTCACTGTGAAAGTGCTGAAAGCACATTGAAAAGGAAACAGAAGATGTAGGATTGAAGAACATATACAAAAAGAGATCTCTCTGTGGCAGCCAAAAATTATTCTCATTGGAGCAGAGCTTCCCAATCCACATTTTAAATTGGGACTACTTCTTTGACATTTGGACCTCTCATCTGTGTCATCTGCATTAGTATTCCCATCTACTTGACGATATGACTGTTGTCGTCTCTCCTTTCCTATTACAGGACTGTTCCCTTTTCTCCAGAAAGGTGACCAGTTATGGCCACATGCCCTCCTCTTTCTCAGAAACCATAATGGGTTCAGGAGAAATCTTCCAACTCTCAGTTATCTCCCTCAGGTGAGGACTGCAACAGTGATCATGTGTTCAAAATTTTTGCTTTTTCTGGAGATGTGTGATGACTGGATTTTGTCACCCTTGACTTGGAACAAGGAAGAAAATGATGGAGTATTGTGGATGACAGGTTTGTGTCTAAAGAGAAGAAAGGTGAATGTTCCAGCACCAGAATAGCTGCAATATCACAGTGAGTATACTGGCAAAGCAAAAGATTATGAGATCTGAAAATGAGGACAATTCTTGAATTAAAAAAATACATAAGTCTAGAGTCAATACATCCTGAGAACATATTTGAGAATCACCAGATTCTATAGCCTAGCTGACCACCGTCAGCCTTCAATTGTACAAAGCCAGAGTTTTAATTACTGGATAAACTAGCTGCATTTAATTTTTGTCACTCTCAAAGGAGTGCAGTGGCATGCTGACTTCCACTACAACCTTGACCTGCTGAGCTTAGGTGATCCTTCAACCTCGGCCTTCCAATTAGCTGAAACCACAAGCACCGGCCACCACACCTCTCTAGGCAGCTGCATTTTACATCTCCAGATCTCAAGAAATGATCCCAAGGTATGTATGTGTATATATATGTAGCTCCAGAAAACATATCCCAGATGAAAGAACAAAATAATTCTCCAGAAATTCACCCTAAGAAAATAAAGATGTATGCATTGGCTGGGCATGGTAGCTCAGTCTGTAATCCCAGTACTTTGGGAGGCCAAGGCAAGAGGGTTGGCCAAGCCTGCAGGTTCGAGACCAGCCAAGATAACTTGGCATGACCTTGTCTCCACAATAAAATCACAAAAATACTAGCCAGGCATGGTGGCATGTGTCTGTAGTTTCAGCTACTTAGAAGGCTGATACGGAAGGATTGCCTAAGCCCAGCAGGTTGAGGCTGTGGTGGCCATGAGTGTGCTGCTTCACTCCAGCCTGGGCAACAAGTGTGAGACTCCAACTCAACAAGAGCAACATCAACAAAAATCTATGCATTATCTGACAAATAGCACAAAGTAATCATCTTAAACATGCTTAATAAGTGAAATAGAACATAGACAGACTAAAAAAATAGGAAAATAATATATGAAGAACATCAGAGTATCAATGAAGAAATAAAACTATAAAAACAACCTAATAGATACTTTGGTACTCAATTACTCAGTTCAAAAAATTACTAGAGGGGCATAATAGTCTTAGTCAATCAGAAAAATAAATCAGAAAATTAAAAACATCTTCATAGCTGGGCTCGGTGGCTCAGCCTGTAGTCCCGTGCTTTGGGAGGCCGAGGTGAGTGAATTGCCTGAGCCTGCAGGTTCGAGACCCACCTGGGCAACTTGGCGAGACCACATCTCTACAATAAAACAAAAAAATTAGCCGGGCGTGGTAGCGCGTGCCTGTAATTCTGGCTACTCGGAAGGCTGAGGTGGAAGGATCGCCTGAGCCCAGGAGGTCGAGGCTGCAGTGGCCGGGAGTGGCCACTGCACTCCAGTCTGGGCAACAGAGTGAACTCCAACTCAAAAAAAAAAAAAAATCTTCATAAATATTGAGTCAGGAAAGAAAAACAAATAAAAATCATGTCGAATGTTTATAGACTATAGGACTTACTGGACAGCACCAAGTAGACCTATATAGTGATGACAGGATGCAACAATTTCTTTTTTCTTTTTTGAGTCAGAGTCTTTTGCCCAGGCTGGAGTGCAGTGGCACACTCACAGCTACAGCAGCCTTGACCTGCTGCGTTCTGGTGATTCTTCTGCCTCAGCCTTCCAAGTAACTGCAGCTATACGCACATGCTACCACACCTGGGTCAACATCACCAATCACCAGGCAGTTGCAAATAAGCACAATGATGAGACATCATCTCATGCTTGTCACAATGGCTAATACCAACCAGAGAGAGATAAGTGTTGACAAGGTTGTGAAGAAAGGGAAACCCTGTACACTGTTGGTGAATTTTCAACTGTTAGGGTCATTGTGAACACCATTCTGAACAGTCTTTTAAAAATAAAAAATTAGCTGGGCTTGGTGGCTCAGCCTGTAATCCTGCACCTTTGGGAGGCTGAGGTGAGTGGATTGCCTGAGCCCATGGGTTTGAGACCCACCTGGGCAGCGAGACCTCATCTCTACAATAAATAAAAAAACCAGCTGGGCGTGGTAGCGCATGCCTGTAATTCTGGCTACTTGGAAGGCTGAGGTGGAAGGATCGCTGGAACCCAGCAGGTCGTGGCTGTGGTGGCCGGGAGTGGCCACTGCACTCCAGTCGGGTGACAGAGTCAGACTCCAACTCAAAAAATAAAAATAAAAAAATAAACCACCATAAAGCCAGCAATCCCCTTCTGTGTATATAGCCAAAGGGAGTAAAATCAGCATCTCAAAGTATCTTTTACCCTGTGTTCACTGAAGCATTTATCACAATGGTCAAGCTATGTAAAAAAAACCTCCATGTTTGTGGACACAGAATGAATTAAGAAATTATGGAGTTCTGCTTGCTCGCCTGAGGTGTAGCCGGCCACAGGTGGGGCCTTCGCCCATCTCACCAAGACCCCCAGCAGAGTGGCCAATTATCTGCAGGAGATGTCCTGCGGCTACTGGCTTGTGGGCGGTGGTACCTCGGTGAGCCGGAGTGCCACCTACTGAAGCGGTCCCTGCAGCCCCTGGCAGAGCCTGCTTGCCGGCCTGATCCTGGCATTGACCCAGCCTGCCCCTGTTCAGCGCCATCTTGAAGCTCAGCATCAGCTGTGACCATTTGATTATAGTGTGTCATGAAGACAATTTTGGGGCTGAATTTGTTTTGAATGTTTTGAGCTTCATGAATCTAGATGCTTATATGTCTCAAACCTTGAGTTATTCTCAGGGGTCATTTTGTTAAATACAATTTCTGTGACTTTTTATCTCTTCTGCCTTTAAATACTTATAATGCAAATATTTGTTTGCATAAGGACATCCCCCAATTCCAGTAGGCTTTCTTTTTTTCTGACTTGCTTATTTCAAAAGACTTGTCTTGAGGAGTTTAAGATGGCAGTGGACAGGTTGGCCTGTAAAAATCTCCCTGGAGGCAAGTGACAAGAAAGACTCTCCGCATGAGTAGGCAGGCGCTGGTGGGCATGTGAAAATTCATCTGAGAGGATACTCAGCTGCATGCACCCAGGTCCCCCTCTGAAGGTGACTGGAAGCGCCCCCACCACCGTGAAATTAGAGCTCAGCTTCTAGATTGCTGCAGGAATGTCTGCTACCTGCAGAAACACACCTGAGAAAATCCTGCTGAATCCAGCTGATTCCCAGCCCCTAGCAACCAGCGCACACCATCACCTGGCTTACCAGACCCTCTGGCGCACAGGATTTGATTACTGGAGACAGAGCTTTGGGGAAATCTGGAAAGAGGAAAACACACCTGGTGAGGAGGCACCCACTGCAGCCATTTTCCAGGCCTCTGCTTACATTGCTCTGTCCAGCTCCCTTCCCCAGTCTCCAACTTTTTGCCTAAGTGACACAGCAAACGATTGCCCCAGGTGCATCATTAACATTGAAATAGGAGAGGGACCTAACAAGGCACTGGAAGAGACTGTGGACGGAGCCCAGAGATCCCATCTCTGTGAATGGCAGATCAACTACTCAGGGCCGGATTGTGGTCCAGAGGAAATAGACTGAGAGCACAAACTTCAGAGGGACCTGATGAATGTTGAGTTCCAGGCGCCCCACCCCCATCCTCATCCAGCCATGGGACAAAGATTGTGGCCAGAAAAGGGCAGGAAGTATTCAAAAGAGATCAGTGGTGAGTCTGGGTTGTCACAAACCCCTCCTCCCCAGCAATCCTCTGAACATCTGACCCACATAACTGGGCCACAACTGAGAGGGCAAACCCAAATGGAGTCTGGACATCAGTCGCAATAAAAGAACCCCATTCCAGGATAGGCCTGGCTGGGGCAACCTCATGAGAGTACATACTTAAGGAAGAGACTATCCTGTACATCCCCAACAGAGATCTCCCTGACCATAGGAGAGTGGGAGAGGAGGACTGCAGTCCCAAACACGTCCACAGCCCCTTCTCCTTCCCTACTTCATTCCCCGAGGGAGTGTAAGAGGTGGCACTGCAGAAGAGATCTGATTAGAGGAACAATTGCAGAGCCTGCCACTAGAGGACAGATTTTTTTTGTATTTGTTTTTGTTTTGATATGTTTTGTTTTTTAAATTTTTCAATTATTTTTTAATTTTCAAAATTTTCTATTAGTTCGTCTAGTTAAAAAATATTTTCCTTTGTGCATGAGTGTGTATGTGAGGCTTTGACCTGCATCCCCTCCCCAAATTTTTTTTGATTGAGTGTTCCTCTTTTGATTTTGTTGCACATTTCTGCTCTTTTGTTCTTTTGGGTGTTTTTATACTCATTTTTTATAATTTAAGGGGTGTGTCAATACATGTGTGAAAGTTCCACCTGAATCCTCCCCCTTTTCTTCTTTTTTTTCCTCTTTTCTTTTTTCTTATTATCCCCCCTTTGGTCTTTTTCATCTTTCTTCTCTATTCACTTTGTACTAAGTATGTGTGTGTGTGTTTAGTTTTCTTGGGGTTTTTCTGTGATTGTGGTTTGTTTTGTCTTGCTTTGTTGTTATTACAGATGGTTTTGTAGTGTGGGTGGGTTTCTGCTTTGCATCATCATATAGAGTGGTGGTGGAGAGTGGATTTCAGGGAAAACATACCACAATAAGTGAACATTTCAATTTACAAGAAGTATTTGACTCCCAACACCTCTTCCCCCACTTTACTCAGATTTCAAAAACTACAATAGATAGCAAAGCTTCCCATCCACCATTCTATTTCAAAATAGAACAAATCCAGAGCCTGGATCAGGGGTGAATAGAGGACTGAGCAAACATCAGAAGGGAACCCCTCTCCCACTGACACTGAATAACAGAACTAAAGAAAAAAACAAGACATCTGTTACAAATGAGGAAAAGTCAAAGGAAGACCTAAGGCAATCCAAGTCTATCAAAGACAAAACTCCTGAGAAATCAGACCTTGGTGCCCAAACAGTGGAAGTCAGCAATCACTGGCTCCAGAATATGAGAGGGATCAGGGAGTGGTTGAAAAGAGTGAATAAGACTCAAGAAAGACAAAATGCAACACTGAAAGAACTTGTAACAGATTCTGGCAATAAAATATTTCATCCAGGAAATAAATAACGAGATGACAAGCATGGAAAGCAGAATTAATGTAACTGAAGAAAGAATCTCAGAACTTGAAGACCAGAACATGGAATTAACCTGATCTGTAAAAAACATAGAAAGAAAACTCAAAAAGAAAGAACATAGCCTACAAGAGATGTGTGATTATATCAAGAGGCTGAACCTATGCCTAATTGGTATCCCAGAAGAAGAAAGGGAAAATGAGAACAACTTGGAGCAAGTATTCCAGGAGATAATCCAAAAAAACTTTCCTCATCTCACTAGAGATGTGACCAGCCAAACACAAGAGATACAGAGAAACCCCACAAGACATCAAATGAGAAGATCAACCCCTAGACGCATAGTAATTTACCTGCACAAAGTAGGCACAAAAGAAAAATCCTAAAGGCAGCAAGAGAGAAAAGTCAGACTACCTACTGGGGAAAATCAATCAGAATAGCAGCAGATCTATTGGCAGAAACACTACAAGGAAGATGGGACTGGAGCCCTATATTCAAAGTCCTCAAAGAAAAGCAATTTCTACCAAGAATTTTCTATCCAGCCAAGTTCAGCTACATTAGTGATGGAGAATTAAAATCCTTCCAGACATCCAATTCCTAAGGGATTATACAGCTTCCAGACCAACTCTACAGCAGACATTTAAAAAGGTATTAAGCACAGGGAAAAAAAAAAAGAATCACCACACACTTCCCAAGAGAACAGCAGAGCACAGAATCAACAGAGAATCCAGCACAACAAGAAACTTGAAGACACATGCATACATTACCCCAAAACCAAAAGAAAACAAGCAAGCAAAGAAAAAACTTTATAACATCATGACAGGGATAAGCAATCACATTCCAATAATGAGCCTGAATGTGAATGGACTAAATGAACCACTGAAAGGACACAGAATGGTGGGCTGGTTAAGAGACCATGTCCCCATTACTTGCTGCATCCAGGAAACTCAAAGTGAAAGGCTGGAAAACGAGTTTCCAGGCAAATGGATCACAAAAGAAGGCAGGAGTTGCAATCTTAATATCAGA
This sequence comes from Carlito syrichta, assembly GCF_000164805.1. Taxonomy (NCBI): domain Eukaryota; kingdom Metazoa; phylum Chordata; class Mammalia; order Primates; family Tarsiidae; genus Carlito; species Carlito syrichta. Next base: position 511,958 of record NW_007256368.1, on the reverse strand, counting down.
CAAAACAACATTTAAGCTATCAAAAATTTAAAAAGATGCAAAAGGACACTACATAATGATAAAAAGTTCAATACATCAACAAGAAATATCCATCATAAACATGTATGTACCCAACGCAGGCACACCAGCATTTATAAAGCAACTACTAAATAAACTAAATATATATATATACTTTCTAACACTATTATAGCAGGGGACTTGAATACCCCACTGACAGCCCTAGATAGATCATCGAGGCAAAAAATCAACAAGGACATCTAGAACCTAAACCTGACACTAGACCTAATGGACTTTAGATACCTACAGATTGTTCCACCCAACCACCACAGAAAATACATTCTACTCATCATCACATGGAACATACTCCAAGATCAATCACATCGTTGACCATAAATCAAGCATAAACAAATTCCATAAGGTTGAAATCTTGCCATGCACATTCTCAGACGACTGTGGAATAAAAATAAATATCATAACCAACAACATTTCCCCAAAGCCCACAAATACATGGACACTAAACAGCATGATGCTGAACAACAACTGGGTCAGCACTGAAATCAAAGAAATTGAAAGATTCTGGAAACAAATGAAAATGAAGAAACATCTTACCAAAACCTCTGGGATGCCATGAAATCAGTTTTAAGAGGGGAAATTATATCTCTACGAGCACACATCAAGAGAATGGAAAGATCACAAGTGGAGAGCCTAACAAATCACCCAAGGGAGCTAGAAAGAGAAGACCACCAAAACCCCAATTTAGCAGAAGAATCCAAATCACAAAAATAAGAGTTCAAACACAGGACATAGAGGACAAAAATATCATAGAAAACATCAACAAGACAACAAGCTAAAGCTGGGCTCGGTGGCTCAGCCTGTAATCCCATGCCTTTGGGAGGCTGAGGTGAGTGGATTGCCTGAGCCTGCGGGTTCGAGACCCACCTGGGCAGTGAGACCTCATCTCTACAATAAATCAAAAAAAAAAAATCAACCGGGCATGGTAGCACATGCCTGTAATTCCAGCTACTTGGAAGGCTGAGGCGGAAGGATCACTGGAGCCCAGCAGGTTGAGGCTGTGGTGGCTGGAAGCAGCCCCTGCACTCCAGTCTGGGTGACAGAGTGAGACTCCAACTCAAAAAAAATAAAATAAAATAAAAACAACAAACTGGTTCTTTGAAAGACTTAACAAGATAGATGGACCCCTAGCCACAATGACCAAGAAAAAGAGAGAAAAAGCCCAAATAAACACAATCAGAAATACAAAAGATCAAATCACAACTGACCTCGAAGAAATACAAAAGATTATCAGAGATTACTATGTACACCTATATGGAAACAAACTTGATAACCTAGATAAAATGGAGGACTTTCTGACATCACAAAACCTTCACATGTTAAAACAAGAAGACATGGAGACACTAAATAGACCAAGAACAACCCAGGAAATTTACTACCAAAAAAAGCCTTGGACAAGATGGCTTTCCAGCAGAATTCTACAAAACATACAAAGAGGAGTTGATACCAATTCTACTGAAAGTATTCCAGGCAATTGAGAAAGATGAACTTCTCCCCAAATCATTTCATGAAGATAACATCACACTGATACCCAAACTGAGTAAAGATCCAACAAAGAAAAAGAATTAAAGTCAATATCCCTTATGAACATAGATGCAAAAATCCTCAACAAGATTCTAGCAAATCGGATCCAAAAGCACATCTCAAAAATTATCCACTATAACCAAGTAGGTTTCATCCTCAAGATGCAGGGCTGGCTCAACATTCACAAGACCAAAAATGCATTAAATACATCAACAGATGTAAAAACAAGAACCACATGATTATCTCATTAGATAATAAAGCTTTTGGTAAAATCCAGCATCTCTTCTTGATAAAAATCCTCAAACATCTAGGTATAGAAGGAACATACCTCAAAATAGTAAGCACCATCTACGGCAAACCCACAGCTAACATATTGCTAAATGAACAAAAACTAGAAACATTTCGCCTGAAAACTGGAACAAGACAAGGCTAACCACTCTCACCTCTCTTGCTCAATATTGTGTTGGAAGTCCTAGCTCAGGCAATTCAACAAGAGAAGGAAATCAGGGGTATCCAAATAGGAAAAGAGGAAGTCATGTTATCCCTCATTGCTGATGATATGATCCTATACCTTGAAAATCCAAGAGAATCTGCCAAAAACCTGCTTGCACTGATAAAGGACTTTGGCAAAGTCTCGGGGTACAAAATAAATGTGCAAAAGACAGTGGCATTTCTATACACCAACAACAAGCAGGCAGAGACTCAAATAAAAAGCACAATCCCATTCACAATAGCCACCAAAACATAAAATACCTTAGCATCTTCCTAACCAGAGAAGTGAAAGACCTTTACAATGAGAATTACAAAACACTGCTCAAAGAAAACCAAGAAGACACAAATAAATGGGAAAATATTCCATGCTCATGGATAGGAAGAATCAACTATTGTTAAGATGTCCATCCTACCAAAGGCAATCTACAGATTCAACACAATACCCATCAAGTTACCAACATCATTCTTCTCAGACCTGAAAATGACAATACAGAAATTCATATCGAAATATAAATGACCATGAAGAGCCCAAACAATCCTTAGCAAAAGAAACAAAAAGGGAGGTATCACTCTTCTAGGCTTCAAACTTTACTATAAGGTTACAGTAGTCAAAACAGACTGGTATTGGTACAAGAACAGGCAAACAGACCAGTGGAACAAGATAGAGATTCCAGAAGCAAAACCTCAATTCCTCAACCAACTTATCTTTGACAAAGCCTCCAACAACAACCACTGGGGAGAGAAGAACCTATTCAATAAATGGTGCTGGGAAAACTGACTGACCACATGAAGAAGATTGAAACAGGACCCCTACCTATCACCATACACAAAAATTAACTCTAAATGTATCAAAGATCTAAACGTAAAACCTCAAAGTATAAGAATCTTAGAAAATGCAGGAGACACCTTTATGGAAATTGGAACTAGAAATCAATTTCTATTCAGAACCCTAAAGACCAATACCTTAAGAAATAAGATAGACAAGTGGGACCTCATCAAATTAATGAGCTTCTGCAAAGCAAAAGAAACCATCAAGAGAGCAGGGAGACAGACCACAGAATGGGGAAAAATATTTGCCAACTGTATATCTGACAAAGGCCTAACATCTAGGATCCACAAAGAACTCAAACGCACCGAAAGGAAAAAAAAAAACAGCCCCTTTAAAGAGTGGGCAAAAGACATGAATAGACACTTCTCAAAAGAAGATATACAGGCAGCCAACAGACACATGAAAAAAGCTCAGCCTCACTCATCATCACAGAAATACAAATCAAAACCACATTAAGAAACCACCTAATCCCTGTAAGAACGACCATCATTAAAACAAATGACAGATGCTGGCAAGGATATGGAGAAAAAGGAACACTTTTACACTGCTGGTAGGAATGCAGACTAGTGAAACCTCTTTGGAAGACAGTGTGACAATTTCTGAAAGAACTAGCAATTGACCTTCCATATGACCCAGCAATTTCACTATTGGGAATATACTCAAAGGAACTCAAATTATTCTACAACAAAGATACCTGCACACGTATGTTTGTATAAGTTCTATTCACAATAGCAAAAACATGGAATCAACCGTGTTGCCCATAAAGCTGAACTGGATTAAAAAAATGTACGTATACACAATAGAATATTATGCAGCCATAAAGAAGGACAAATATACGGACTTTGCAGCAACTTGGATGGATTTGGAGTTGATAATACTCAGTGATTTATCACAGAAACAAAGAACTGTGTTCCATATGTTCTCACTCATAAGGTGACCTTGAACAATTATAATGCTATAAGAAAGCGACTAGAAGTAGTGGAAAACTGTCAGGAGAGGGAGGGGCATACCTCATTAACAAGGGTACCTGCAAGATTAATGTTTATTTAACTAACCCTGAATTGTACCCCACATCTTTATAATAAATTAATTATTTTTTAAAAATAAATTATGGTGCATATATAGATAGAATAGTATTCAAACCCATTAAATCCCATAGAATCCTGCCATTTCAACATCATGGATAAAACTGAAAGACGTGGTGCTAAGTGAAATAAGCCAGGTATACACATAGGAAAATACTAAACAATCTCACTTATGTGTGGAATCAGAAAAAATTACTCTCATAAAGGTAAGGGAGAAAGTTCAATGTGGGGCCATGGCCTCAGATGGGGGAAATGTTTTGGGAAATGCTGTTTAAAGGATACAAGATTTCAGTTATAAGATAAAAGACTTTAAAAGATCTAATATATAACATAGTGATTATAGTTAATAATGGCTTTAAACTTAAAAAATTTACTGAACCTGCATAATAAACATTTGTATACCTAAACCTGAATTGTACCCTACATCTTAAAAAAAAAATTCTGAAACAGTGGACCTGAAGCATTGTCATTTCAGAAAATTAAAAGGGTACCTCTGTGAAGTAATAGATATATTCATTGACATGACTGAATTCATTGATTCACAAGGTATAAACATATCAACTCATTTCACTGTATACAATAAACATAAGATTAAACAATATTTGTGAAAAGACACACATGTTAAACACACACATACAATGATGTATATGTGTATGTATATAAAATATAGTCAAGCTTCATACTAAACAAAAATTTAAAATAAGAGTTATTTAATAAATAGGATAACATGGGAATTTAATATGTTTACCAATGAACTAACTGATACAGTATACTGAAAAAAATTGGACATATAGAGCTTAAGCCAATCTCAGTTCACACTAAAAAATTTTTTTAATAAAATAACATTAGTTTTTTTTCTATTTAGGGAAATAAATTGTGTTCTGGCAAAATTATTGAATTTGACTTTTCATAGAATCACATTTTAGACCTACCTAGGACCAGAAATTATAAAGCAGAAAACATAATAAGTGTCCATTTGGATTTCTAAACCAAATAACAAAACCAGCACTATTCTCACACATTTTAGATATGATGCAAAAAGATAACTTAAAAAATAGTTTACAGCTGGGCATGGTGGTTCATGCCTATAATACCAGCACTAAGGAAGGTTCAGGTGAGAGGACTGCCTGAGTCCACAGTTTCAAGACCAGACTGGAGAACTTGGCGAGACCTCATCTCTACAATAAAATTTTTAAAAAATAGCAGGGTGTGGTGACACATGTCTATAGTTTCAGCTAGCTAGAAGGATCACCTGAGTCCAGCAGGTCGAGGCTGCAGTGGCCATGAGCATGACACTGCACTCCAGCCTGGGCGACAGAGTGAGTCTCCAACTCAAAAAACAAAAAACAAAAAAGCTTTACTATGGAGTTTCTAAAAAGTTAACAGACATTCCCATATTTCCAAAAGAAACAGAAGAGCTCTCAGATCATGCAGTCCCTATGAACCATTAAGAGGACTTTGATTTTCACTGTAACCTTCAAAAGAGATCATTGAAGAGGAGGTAGAGGTTTTGGAGAACTTCAGAGCATGGAACAGTAGATATTCCCATGTGACATCAAGAGAAAGATATCCAGGCTTCCCAGAAACCATTTTCTTTGGAGCAGACTCCTTCCCAAACCACATTTCAGGTTCACCGTCCTCCTTAACATGTAGCATGTGCTTTGCTTGCTTCCACCTACCTGTGGGTTTCTCTAACACATAGTGTCTCTTTACATTCCAGTGCTCTTTCCTTTGCTCCAGACACATGATCAGGTTTGACTTAGGTTTTAGTAGAAAAAATAACTCTCGCTTGGATTCTCTAATGATAAAACTTGTAATGTGTTCAGTAGAGAAAACATTATGCAACGGGATTCTTGAAAATGAATCCCAAAATACTGTTTTCCAACAGAGCCTTTAGAATATTTAGGAAGAATGTTACATTTGTAAGTCCTTAGCTCAGTAGTAGGAAATAAATAATTGATGACAGCAATTCATTTTTAGGTGTGGGCAATGATATTGTATGCCACTAAATTTCTGAACTTATCAGTAATATAGAATAAACAGATCAGTCCAAAATAGGGAAAGCTCCTGTCAACATGAATCATCTTTATTTTTTTCTTTTCTATACCAAGAAATCAACACATTTTCTTGGAATGTATCCTCAGGATACATTAAATTGGATGATCTATATCATATGCAGCCTACAGCTGGATAGGAAAAGATAAAACAGCACTATTCTATTCTCTCTGAAGCCTAGGCAATTGTCTCCAGAATCAGAATTTTTAAAGATAGAATAAAGTCATATTTTTTTGAACAAAGAGAGTAGAAGCAATGCAAGTATTTAAATTTATTTATTTATTATTATTTGTTTATCTATTTTTGAGTTGGAGCCTCACTGTGTCACCCAGGTTGGGGTACATTAGCATAACCACGGCCATCCCAGCATCAACTTCCTGGGCTCAAGCAATTCTTCTGCCTCAGCCTTTCAAGTAACCAGAACTACAAGCATGCCCTACTATGCCCGGCTAATTTTTGATATTGTAGAGACGAGGTCTCACCAATTTGCCTGGGCTGGTCTTGAACCCTCGTGCTCAGGTAATCCACTGGCAAAGGCCTCCCAAAGTGTTGGGATTACAGGCTGCACTACTGAGCCTGGTCTAAATTTAAATGTCTATGAATATACTAACATTTTAGAAATTAAGGGCGCAAGCAATGCTTATTAGGTTTGAAGTGTTTGATGTGTTTGCAGTGTTCAAAATGTTTGAAGTTTATTACTAATAATTTTGTTTTCAAAATTGTTAAAACTCCATTTTGTTTCCTTAAATCACTGTGTGACTGATGCAACATTTTTGAGTTTGCATGTAATCAACCCCCACAGCACTGTACCTTCCCAGTGTTCTCCCTTATCTGAGTTTTACCCCAGCCTACCCTTGCCTAACCAAAAATCAGATGTTCTATTTCTGTAATTTCTCAGTTTGCCTACAAAACGCCCCCTGAAAATTTCACTCGGGATCAAGAGATTTTGGTTGTACATGCCCCCCCCTCAACCCCCAGCTGGCAAAGGACTCATAATTTGACCTTTTACTCTGCAAGCAATCTATTTTCTTGCAACTCGGTTACAACACTTTCCATGCTTTTCTGCCAGAATACTGAGATGGATGAACTCGAAGTCTAGTTTAATCATAAGTGTCTTCATCCAGTGACAAAGTTAATATCCCTAAGAATCAAATAATAATTCTCATAAAATAAATGTTAAAAACATGACATATTGTCTGACAAAAGAAAGGAAATTGAGCAGTTAGATATCAGTGTAGTAAATTATGCACAAATACCTTTTAGTTTGTTTGTTTTTTGAGTTGTAGTCTTACTCCATTGCCCAGGCTAAAGTGCGGTGGTACACTTATGGCCATCTCTGCATCCACCTGCTAGGCTCTGGCATAATAGCACATGCCTGTAGCGCCAGCTACTTAAAAGACTGAGGGCGAAGAATCACCAGAGCCCAGCAGATTGATGCTGGGGTGGCCATGAGCGTGATACAGCATGCTCAAGAAAAAAGAAAATCCTCCATGTTCTATCTCAATTTCAAGAGTCTGACCTAAATTCCTGACTATGATTATGGTCACTTTTTAGGGGATTATTATTAGGAGGATTATAATAATCTCTGGGTCCTGAGGTTGACTTTGATATATTCAAAGTTTCACATTTATTTCCTTATTTATTTATTTGAGTTGGAGTCTCACTCTGTTGCCCAGACTGGAGGGCTAGTGTTATGATTCCTGCAGCTGTAACCTCAACCTGCTAGGCTCAGGTGATTCCTCCCTCCAAGTAGCTGGAACTACAGGCACATGCCACCATGCTTAGCTAATTCTTGGATTTATTGTAGAGATGGGGTTTCACCAAGTTGCCCAGGCTGGTCTTGAATGCATTGACTCAGGCAATCCTCTGACCTCAGTCTCCCAAAGTGCTGTGATTATAGGCCTAACTTTCATTTTTAACTAACCTAAGGACCAGTCACCCTAGGGAGTCTTTTTCTATAACATTTGCCCCCAAATCCATATGTCCAAGTTGCCACTTTTAGCTCTTGATTTGAGTAATTGGATTGCTAATGGTTAACAGTATAGGATTGCATTTTAGATGTTCTCAGGCTTCTGGTGGAACACCCTTAGACAAGTCTATCTTGGCTCCTAGGAGTTTCATCAGTCCCCTGGGGGCAGCTGCCCATCTCTGAAGATGAGTAGTCCACCATACATTATGCCAACTAGTGCAAGGATTATCTACATAATGACTTACAGGGCAAGGTATTTGTTTGCCTGAGACAATCTGGGTTTCTAAGTTTCTGCAAGGTAGAACTTGGCATCCATCAAATCTTATAGTCTGAGGTGATGAGGTCTTAGTTATATTAATTACTAAATCAACAGGGAAAGAATGTAGTGTCATTCCCTAGACACTTCCCCATCCTATCTGAAGACTTTTTTTTTTTTTTAATTGGAGTCTCACTCTTGATGCCCCAGGCTGCAGTGCAGTGACACACTCACAGCCACCACAGCCTCAATCTGGTGGGCTCAGGCTATTCTTTCAAGTATCTGGAACTACAGATGCAGTCACCACACCCAACTAATTTTATTTTTGTTGTAGAGACAAGGTCTTGCCAAGTTGCCTGGGTTGGTCTGGAAGCTTCGGGCTCAGGCGATCCTCTCATCTCAGCCTTCCAAAGTGCTGGGATTACAGGCTGAGTCACCAAGCCCAGCCCTGTTTGTTTTTCTATGATAAATCTCTCTCAAGTTAAATCTAAACTAGGACTATATTAATCTTCTTCCCAAACAAAAGTAAAGGGATTGCACATTAATTAAGCTTGTTAACTAACTAAAAATTCAATTGTAATTTTAATCTGCTTTTCCAACTAACATGCAAGTGCTCTAGTAAAATTTTACTTCCAACTTTACCATATGTTAAATCATTAATGCCAGGTAACACCAGTGTTTGTTATATCAGGCTTGCTATGGTTGTATTTATAAAAAATTGTTGTCACTTTTACTAAGCCTGTACTTCTGATGAATGAGTAAAATACTGGGTACTTTGTGTGAATGCAAAAAAGATGAAAACTGATCACTCACACCTAATTGTCCACACCTTACAACTAAGACTGTAATTTAGTAGCTTAAGGGTTTTTAACAATGCATGCACATAATTATAAATAAGTAGGGACAAATTATTTCACATCAATGTGGTCTGTTCACTAAAAAAAGTTTTATATGTATAGTCTATTAAAAAGGAGCTTTTAAGTTTTATTTATTTATTTATTTTTGAGCTGAGACATTAAGGAAAAAAAATGGTGCCAACATAAGGGCAGCAAAGCCAGAGGGTCAAATACACCCCAATTGGTAGTTGCAATTAGTGACAAAACTCCAACTGCCCATCAGAGACCTGGTAAAAATAAACCTGCTAAGGGGATGGTGTCCAGTGCTTATGGGTAGAGATGAAAGCATAGCTGCCCCAAACAAGCCTAATCCTCCTGGACCTTGTTCACTGTGCAGGCCAGAAAGTCATTGGAAAACAGGTGCACTCTCTTCGGAAGAGAGGAGAGAACACTTGGCTCACAAATGGTGGCCACTTATGGAGACCTGGAAACATCCTAAAGTGCCTGGCACTGACTCATCATTGCTGCAACAACCTCCAAGTAAATATTAGGGAACTGGAACCCAAATTAATTTCTTAATTTAACACAGGTGCAAGCCTTTTGATCCTGACCATTCATGTTGGAATCATATAGCCTTATCTTAATTAAAAGTTACTAAAGGTTAACTTAAAAAGTGTAAGTGGTTGGGTTCAGTGGCTCAGCCTGTAATCCCAGCACTTTGGGAGGCTGAAGTGAGAGGATTGTTGAGCCCACAAGTTCGAGACAAGTCTGGGCAACTTAGTGAGACCCCATCCCTACAATAAATAAAAAAATTAGCCAGGTGTGGTAGGCTGAGGCTGAAAGAATGCCTGAGCTCAGCAGTTGAGGCTGCAGTGGCTGGGAGTGTGCCACCGCTCTACAACCTGGGAGACAGTGAGACTTCTACTCAAAAAGGAAAAATAAGTTACTAAATGTTAATTTTAAAATTATAAGTAGGCCAATTAACAATCTCCAAAAGACTTTTCTACTTTAAGCAAGGGGTGGGAAAAAGAGACAAAATTTAGTTAATCCCCTGCTGTCTTTTGGTTTGTTTTTGAGTCAGAGTCTCACTGTCACCCAGGCTGGAGTGCAGTGATACTCACAGCCACCACAACCTCAAACTGTTGGGCTCAGGTGATCCTTCTGCCTCAGCCTTTCAAGTAGCCAGAACTACAGTTGTTCACCACTCTAACCAACTAATTTTTTTTTTTTTTGAGTAAAAGTCTCACTTTCACCCAGGCTGGAGTGCAGTGGCACACTAGTGGCCATTGCAGCCTCAACCTGCTTGGCTCAGGTGATCCTTTTGCCTCTGCCTTCCAAGTAGCTGGAACTACAGACACGTGCTACAACACCCAGCTAATTTTTTATTTATTGTAGAGACGAGGTCTCACCAAGTTGCCCAGGCGGGTCTCAAACCCCCAGGCTCAAGCAATCCTCTAATCTCAGCCTCCCAAAGTGCTGGGATTACAGCTTTGAGTCACTGAGCCCAGCCTATTTTTTTTTTGAGTTGGAGTCTCACTTTCACCCAGGCTGGAGTGCAGTGGCACACTAGTGGCCATTGCAGCCTCAACCTGCTTGGCTCAGGTGATCCTTTTGCCTCTGCCTTCCAAGTAGCTGGAACTACAGACACGTGCTACAACACCCAGCTAATTTTTTATTTATTGTAGAGACGAGGTCTCACCAAGTTGCCCAGGCGGGTCTCAAACCCCCAGGCTCAAGCAATCCTCTAATCTCAGCCTCCCAAAGTGCTGGGATTACAGCTTTGAGTCACTGAGCCCAGCCTATTTTTTTTTTGAGTTGGAGTCTCACTTTCACCCAGGCTGGAGTGCAGTGGCACACTAGTGGCCATTGCAGCCTCAACCTGCTTGGCTCAGGTGATCCTTTTGCCTCTGCCTTCCAAGTAGCTGGAACTACAGACACGTGCTACAACACCCAGCTAATTTTTTATTTATTGTAGAGACGAGGTCTCACCAAGTTGCCCAGGCGGGTCTCAAACCCCCAGGCTCAAGCAATCCTCTAATCTCAGCCTCCCAAAGTGCTGGGATTACAGCTTTGAGTCACTGAGCCCAGCCTATTTTTTTTTTGAGTTGGAGTCTCACTTTCACCCAGGCTGGAGTGCAGTGGCACACTAGTGGCCATTGCAGCCTCAACCTGCTTGGCTCAGGTGATCCTTTTGCCTCTGCCTTCCAAGTAGCTGGAACTACAGACACGTGCTACAACACCCAGCTAATTTTTTATTTATTGTAGAGACGAGGTCTCACCAAGTTGCCCAGGCGGGTCTCAAACCCCCAGGCTCAAGCAATCCTCTAATCTCAGCCTCCCAAAGTGCTGGGATTACAGCTTTGAGTCACTGAGCCCAGCCTATTTTTTTTTTGAGTTGGAGTCTCACTTTCACCCAGGCTGGAGTGCAGTGGCACACTAGTGGCCATTGCAGCCTCAACCTGCTTGGCTCAGGTGATCCTTTTGCCTCTGCCTTCCAAGTAGCTGGAACTACAGACACGTGCTACAACACCCAGCTAATTTTTTATTTATTGTAGAGACGAGGTCTCACCAAGTTGCCCAGGCGGGTCTCAAACCCCCAGGCTCAAGCAATCCTCTAATCTCAGCCTCCCAAAGTGCTGGGATTACAGCTTTGAGTCACTGAGCCCAGCCTATTTTTTTTTTGAGTTGGAGTCTCACTTTCACCCAGGCTGGAGTGCAGTGGCACACTAGTGGCCATTGCAGCCTCAACCTGCTTGGCTCAGGTGATCCTTTTGCCTCTGCCTTCCAAGTAGCTGGAACTACAGACATGTGCTACAACACCCAGCTAATTTTTTTATTTATTGTAGAAATGAGGTCTTGCCAAGTTGCCTGGGCTGGTCTTGACCATGTGGGCTCAGGCAATCCACTTGCCTCCACCTCCCAAAGTGTTGGAATTGCAGGCTGAGCCACTGAATCTGGTCTAATTTTTTAAATTATTTATTGTTGTGGTGAGGTGTCACCAAGTTCCCCATGCTGATATTTAACCCACGGGCTCAGGAAATCCTCTCACTTTAGCCACACAAAGTGCTGGGATTATTGACTTGAGCCACTGTGCCCGGCCAGTAGTATTAATTCTAAGAGTCAGTACTTTGGATACAAAAACTAAAGATACTTGACAACTCCATGGGCTCCTCTTCTCTCATCCCCTCCTCTTCCTCTAGACAGGTAGGACCATGTGGAGAATGGGCCAGTGTAACACTTCCAAATGAGAAATACACTGACTCTATCCAGGTCAACAGGTCTCCTATGGGCTTATTGCCTTGAGAGGAAAGAGGAGTAATCCATTGCCCCAATGGAGAAGGAGGAAATTGCACTCAAGCCTGACTTATACAAAGCAGGAAAGAGCAAGGGCAAGCTCTTGCATGTTACATTTCCCCATGCATCCTGGTTTTGTTATAGAATCATCATGCAACTCATCCCTACAGGATCTGTGTCCCATACTAGAGAAAATGGAACCACCTGCGCCTGCAAGCATAGCAATTTCTTTTGTTAAGCACTTACACAGAAAATTTAACCAATTTTACCCAGGCACTAACATTTCCATTTTTCTGGCTCTATTAATTAGTTTAAAGGGAGCAACTTGAAAACCTATGAATCTGTCTAAGGCTACTGAGATCATTCAGGGTCCCAAGGAGTCACCAGGGGCATTTCTTGAGAATCTTCCGGAAGTGTTCTGTACCTACATCCCTTTTGACTCCTCGGCACCTGAGAATGCTCAGGCCGTTAATTTAGCATTTGTGACACAGGTGACTCTGGACATCCAGAAAAAGTGACAAAGACTTGAGGGGTTTGCAGAAATGAATATTTCTCAGCTGCTCAAAGTGGCCCAGAAACTTTACAACAACCATGATGCCAAGAAACAGAAACAAAAAGCCCAAAGAGTGGACAGAGCAATAAAACAGCAAAGACAGTAGTTCCTGCCATTTAGGCCTCTCAACCTTCTCAACCAGGTATAAGGCCAACACATAAACCAAAGGGAGGCACTAGGAAAGGGCTGGAAAAACTGGACGTATCCAGTTAGCCAAAAATCAATGTGCGTATTGTAAGGAACTGGGTCATTGGGTAAAATGTTGCCCTTGTCACCCAACGACAGAGGACTGTAAGTCAGTACTAGTCCTGCACTCTACTGGTGAAACAGCAGATGACTTGGACTGAGGAAGCCAGGGATCTTTTTCCTTAAACCCCCCAAGAGCCCAGTGATCACCACTATTGGGGGCCACCCAGTCCAGCTTTTGTGGACACCCAGAGGGAACATTCAGTCCTAAAGTCACCATTGGGACCTATGTCCAAAAACAAGTTTCTGTTCAAGGGGTAACAGGTGCAATAACAAACTGCAAGTTCACCTCCAGCAGGATGACTGATTTAGGTCACAAATGGGTTACCCAGTCATTTCTAATGGTCCCTGACTGCCCATACTGTTTCATGGGCAGAGATTTGCTTTGGAAACTAAGAGCTACCATTGTATTTCCCCCTGAGGAAACTAAGATGTATGTTCGTTGGATGGCAGGTAACTCTTGGGGGATACAACTCTGTGTAGCAGGCAAAGATCATGGTGTTTACTCAAAATCCAATGGCAAAGACACTTTAATAGCCATCCAGCCAAACCCACAGAGTCATTGGCAGAAATAAAAAACCTTTAATACAATTACCATGAAATTCTGCCACTGTCAACCCTGCAGATTCAACCCTAGTCTCTGCCTTCTACCAACCAAGCCACTACCCTAGGATCACCCCAACAACCCTCAAGTTCATCTCAACCACTTCTGCACTTGGGCCACCAACCCCCTGGTCTTTTTCCTATGTTAACTAGTATGCACCATTTGCTTAACACCACTATGCCCCAGTTGGTCTCAGACTGCTGGCTTTACTTAAACCCAAGATTCTCTCATTATATAGGAATTTGGGCTGAGACCACCATTATTGGAGATGCTGACAAAACTAAATGCTCTCCAGAATTAATGCATGTTAGAGTGCGATATATAACTGGCAAAGCTTCTTGTCTTATGACTCCAGGTTTCAATTGAACCCATCTTCATTATCTAATATTTGTAAGCTATCTCTTAGTCAGAACATGGCTGAGTCCATGGCCTATATTGCCCCTGTCAACACCTGGTTTACTAGTTCCACAGGCCTTACAAAATATGCTATTACCAAAGGGTCACTCAACCAGCCTACTTTATATATTTCTGTCTATGTGCTGCCTCAAGTATATGCTTATAGTAGTCCCAACGGAGCCCTCTTACTTAATCCATCTGGTTTTCCAATGGCTTGTAAAAAACACACTGTTCCTTTGCTCTGTCTCTGTAATTCCTCAGTTTGTCTGTAAAAAAAACCCTGAAAGTTTTACTCGGAGTCGAGAGATTTTGGTGGTGCATGCCCCCTCTTGACTGCCAGCTATTAAAGGACTCAGAATTTGACCTTTTGCTGTGGGGGCAATCTATTTTCTCGGTTAAAAAAGTTTCACAAGGAAAGTTATGCCTGATTGAGGGAATATAATTCACAGGTTTGTGCAGACCAAGTATTAGGTTATTGGCTCTTCTCACATATGGACTGTTGCCTTCCATCAATGACTTCATATCCTTTTTCCTTCTATTACTTGGGAGAATTTTACTTCAGCCTTCCATGTAGCCAGAACTACTGTTCTAATGGGACTTTCCATAAGTCTGATATGATTTTGGTTTGATATTCAATGATATCTAGAAAATCATGGTCTATCATTCCCTCCTTCTCCTCTCCCTTCTTTATTTATTTTTTGAGTTGGTATCTCACTCTTTTTGCCCCAGGCTGGAGTGCAGTGGCACACTCACATCCACCACAGCCTCAACCTGCTGGGCTCAGGCAATCCTTCCAAATAATTGGAACTACAGACAGAGTCACCACCACTGGCTAGGCTTTGTGATTTAGTGTAAAGATGAGGGATCACCAAATTGCCCAGGCTGGTCTCAAAACCCTGGGCTCAGGCCAATCCTCTCCCCTCAGCCTCCCAAAGTGCTGGGATTTCAGGCTGAGCCATCAAGCCTGGCACCAGCTAGCTTCTTACAAAAGGGAGAGGAAGACAGGCACTGTGGCTCAGCCTGTAATCACAGCAATTTGGGAGATCAAGGCAAGTGGATTGCCTGAACCCATGTGTTCAAGACCAGCCTGGCAACTTGATAAGACCTTGTCTCTACAATAAATCAACATTAGCCAGGCATGGTAGCACATCCCTGTAGTTCTGGCTACATGGAAGGCTGAGGTAAAAGGATTGCCAGAACCCAGCAGGTCAACTCTGGGGTAGTCATGGCATGCCCCTGCACTTGAGCCTGGGTGATGAAGTGAGACTCCAGCTCAAAGAAAAGAAAAGCTAACTGGATTTAAATAAGTGTCTGTCATTAAAACCAAATCATTCTTTTCTAACAGCATTGTCTCATATTTCAGGATTTGGGAATGTGTCAGCCATCTCCCTGTTTTCTGATAAAGTATAATCCTGACTTGGTGGAGAGTACTGACTATTAGGACTCCTACAAAGGTCAGTTGCTGCTTTCCTCTACCAATAGGGCAGTGGCTGCCACTGTCTGGACACATTCAGGCCACCTCCAAGAGACAGGGTCGAGGACAAAGGTGATAGGTTGTCTTTTTCTTCCCCAAGTCTGCATAAATATTCCTAGGGTCACACCTTTATCTACTGTGACAAAACAGTGAAATGACTTATCTAGGGATGGAAGAACCAGGACTGGAGCTGTAATGAGGTCCACTTTTATAATATGCTTTTTCTCTGGTAACTATTGTAAGGGGTCAAGTTTTCTTCTAATAGTATTAAATACATATTTTTTTGTTCTCTGGGTATAAGACTTGATCCACAGCTGACAGTAGACAGTGACCCTAAAACCTTTTTGAGTTTGTTTTTGGTTTGGGACAAGGCCAAGTTTATTAAGCCAGCTATTCTTTCTGAATTTGTGTGTTGTTTTCCTCCACTGGTTAAATGCCATAGTTATTTAGTCTCTTTTTCTACAAATTATAGTTTATATCTTGAAACTCATCACACCTTTTGCCTCAAAAAGTTGAGCAGACTAACAGTAGTCTCTGATACTTCCTTCTTTTTCCTTGCAGAAGGGTACTGCGTTCTACAAATTATTTCCCCTGGCTGTTTCAGTGTAGATTAATAATTCTTCCCCATATTGTAATAGTTGGATTTCTGCCATAGGTTGAAATTCCTCCAGGACAGGTTTTAAAAACTGACCAAATAATTTTGGTGCTTTGGTGGAGTCCTGTGGCAGTACCATCCAGTGGTTCTGCTGGTTTTTTCCCCAGTTATAGGATTCTCCCATAAAATGCAAAGAGGACTCTACTTTTGGGGTCTAAGATGCATGACCAAAGTGCATCTTTTAAGTCACTGCACTGCACCATGTAATTGTATAGGAAATTTTGCTGAGGAGAGTGTAGAGCTTAGTGATCACAGGATGTTGGGCCTGAACAATCTGTTTTATGGAGCCTAGGTCTTGTACTAACTGATAGGACCCATCAAACATTTTAACTGCAAGAACAGGGGTGTTATATGACTTCAGTAATCCATCCCTTATGAGACCCTCAACCACTCTCTGTAAACCTTGTGTATCCTCAGTGGGAATGGGAAATTGCCTTCTAAAAATTATTTCCCCTGGCTGTTTCAATCTGACTTTTTTTTTTTTTTTGAGTTGGAGTCTCACTCTTTCACCCAGACTGGAGTGCAGTGGCCGCTCCCGGCCACCGCAGCCTCGACCTGCTGGGCTCCGGCGATCTTTCCACCTCAGCCTTCCGAGTAGCCAGAATTACAGGCGTGCGCTACCACGCCCAGCTGATTTATTGATTTATTGTAGAGATGAGGTCTTGCTGCCCAGGCGGGTCTCGGAGCCACTGAGCTGGCCAAAATCATCTTAATGGTCATAGGGGAATGCGTAATCTGATGGCTCTTCTGTTGCTTTGGGGAACATGAGAAAGTCTGTTTACTTTTAGAAACTCCACAGTAAACTTTTTTGTTGTTGTTGTTGAAGTCTCGCTCTGTTGGCCAGGCTAGAGTGCAGTATCATGCTCATGGCTACTGCAGCCTCCACCTCTTGGGCTCAGGTGATCCTTTCATCTCAGTTTCTGGTTAGCTGGAACTACAGGAACACATCACCACGCACAGCTAATTTTTTCATTTTATTGTAGAGATGAGGTCTTGCCAAGTTGTCCAGTCTGAACTTGAACTGTGGGCTCAGGCAGTGCTCTCACCTCAGCCTCCCAAAGTGCTGGTATTATCAGCATGAGCCACCATGCCTGGCTGTAAACTATTTTTTAAGTTATCTTTTTGCATCATGTCTAAAATGTGTGAGAATAGTGCTGATTTTGTTATTTGGTTCATAAATCCCAGGAACACCATTGACACATGTTATGTTTTCTGCCTTATGTCTTCTGGCCCTAGGGAAGTTTAAAGTGTGATTTTATGAAAATTCAAATTCAATAATTTTGCCAGAACACACATTATTTTCATAATTAGAAGAAAACATATTGCTCTTTTATTTAAAAAAAATTTTAGGGTGAACTGAGATTGTTTTAAACTCTAAATGGCAAAGTTTTTCAGTTTATTATATCAGAGCATTGATAAACAAATTAAATTCTCACATTATCCTGTTTTTAAATTTCTCTTAATTAAAAATTTTGAAGCTTAGGACTGTATACACACACACAAACATATGTACACATATACATCATTATTAACATATGCCTTTTTTTACAAATAAAAATTGTTTAATCTTTTTTTATTGTAGTCTCACTCTGTCACCCAGGCTGGAGTGCAGTGGCATGCTCACAGCCACTGCAGCCTCGACCTGCTGGGTTCAGTCCATCCTTTCGACTCACCATTCCAAGTACCTGTAACTACAGGTATGCACCACCACATCTGGCTAATTTTTAGATTTATTGTAGAGATGAGATCTCACCTAGTTGCCCAGGCTGGTCTTGAATCCATGTGCTCAGGAAATCCTCTCACCTCGGCCTCCCAAAGTGCTGGAATTACAGGTGTGAGTCACTACGCCTGGTCTTTAATCTTATATTTATTTTATACAATGAAATTATTTCATAGGTTTATACCTTGTGAATCAATGAATTCAATGATGTCAGTGAACATATCTATCAACTTACGTAGATGCCGTTTTAATTTTTTGAAATGAGAGTGCTTCAGGTCCACTGTTTCAGGAAATGTTTTTGTTTTTGTTTTTGAGATGTGGGATACAATTCAGGCTTAGGTATACAAATGTTCATTATGCAGGTTTAGCAAATTTTTAAAGTAGAAGAGCCATTATTAACTATAGTCACTATGTTATGCATTAGATCTTTTAAAGTCATTTGTCTTGTAACTGAAATCTTGTATCCTTTAAACAGCATTTCACCTCCTGAGGCCGTGGCCCCACCATTAGACTTTATCCCTTCTCTTTATGAGTGCAGTCTTTTTTGATTCCACACATAAGTGAGATTATGCCATATTTGCCTTTGTGTGCCTAGCTTATTTCACTTAGCATAATGTCTTACAGTTTTATCCATGATGTTGAAATGGCAGGATTCTATGGGTGTGTTTTTTTTAAGGGCTGAATAATATTCTATCTATATATGCAGCATAGTTTCTTGATTCATTCAGCATCCACAAACATTTATGTTGTTTTTATAGCTTGAACTTTGTGATAAACACTGTGGTAAACGTAGGGTGGTAGACACGTTGAAATACTGATTTTATTTCCTGTGGTTATATACACAGAAAGGGGATTGTTGGATTGTATGGTGGTTTATTTTTTTTATTTTGAAAAGACAGTTCATAATGGTGTTCATAATGACTCTACCAGTTTAAAACTCACCAACAGTGTACAGAATTTCTTTATTTTTTCACTTCCTTATCAACACTTATCTCTCTTCTGGTTGATATTAGCCATCCTAATGAGCATAAAATGAGGTCTTATCAATGTGTTTATTTGCAATTGCCTGGTGATTGCTGATGTTGAGCACCATTTTAAAAATAGATATCTGTTGGCAATTTGTCTTCATTGGAAAAATAACTATTCATTCTTTCAGTGATTATCATTTATTTGTTTGGTCTTTGATTTGTATGAGTTTTTTGTATATACTGGATTTAACCTCTTACCAGATACATAGTACACAAATATTTTCTCTTATCCTTAAGCCTTCTTAGTGTTTTCTTTACTTTGCAGAAGTTTTTTTATGTTGATGTAGTCAAACTTGTTTATGCTTGCTTTTCATACCATACTTCTGGTGTCATATCCAGAAAATCATTGCCAAGACCCATATTGAGACAATTTTCTGCTACTTGGAAGGCTGAGGCAGAAGGATCGCCTAAGCCCAGCAGGTTGAGGCTGTGGTGGCTATGAGCATGCCGCTGCACTCCAGCCTGAGTCACACGAGTGAGACTCCAAGTCAAAAGAAAAAAAGTCTTTCTGGGCTCGGTGGCTCAGCCTGTAATCCCACGCCTTTGGGAGGCTGAGGTGAGTGGATTGCCTGAGCCTGCGGGTTCGAGACCCTCCTGGGCAGCGAGACCTCATCTCTACAATAAATAAAAAAATCAGCTGGGCGTGGTAGTGCGCCCCTGTAATTCCGGCTACTCAGAAGGCGGAGGCAGAAGGATCGCCAGAGCCCAGGAGGTCGAGGCTGCGGTGGCCGGGAGTGGCCACTGCACTCCAGTCTGGGTGACAGAGTGAGACTCCAACTCAAAAAAATCTATCTTCCCATCTATCTTCCAATCTATTAAGATATATATATATATATATATTTAAGATATATATATATATATATTTAAGTTGGGGTCTCTTTGTGTCACTCAGGTTGTCGTGCATGGGCACAATCAAGGTTTACCACTGCTCCTGAGCTGAGGTGATCATTCCAACTTAGCCTTTCAAGTACCTGGAATTATAGGATCTTGCTACCATGTTGGCTGATTTGTTGTTTTGTAGAAACAAGGTCTTGCTACACTATATTTCTTAGGCTGGTCTTGAACTGTTGGACTGAGGTGATTCTCCTGTGTCAGCCTCCCAAATTGAAGGGGATTATCAGCATGAGCCACCACATCTGGAGGATACTGTGCATTTAAGTTATTTTAATGTCCACAAGATTTATTCTTACTGTAACATATTAAAAAATTTTCTTTTACAGTTGGAGTTTCACTCTGTCACCCAGGCTGTAGGGCAGTGGCACACTCACAGCCTTGCAGCCTTGACATGCTGGGCTCAGGTGACCCTTCCACATCATCCTTCCAAGTACCTGGAATTACAGGTTTGCACTACCATGCCCAACTTAGTTTTTTTTATTTATTATAGGCATGATGTCTCACCAAGTTGCCCAAGATGATCTTGAAACCCTAAGCTCAAGCAATTCTCTTATCTCAGCTTCCCAAAAAACTTGGATTACAAGCTAAGCCACTGTGCCTGACCAACAGAATTTTTTTTTTTTTTAAATTGGGAGTCACACTCCTTTACCCAGGCTGGAGTGCAGGGGAATGATCATGGCAACCCCAGCATTGACTTTCTGTACTCCAGGGATACTTCTACCTCAGCCTTCTGAGTAGCCAGAACTACAGATGCATGCTACCACACCCAGCTATTTTTTATTTTATTATAGAGATGAGGACTCACCAAGTTGCTCGTGCTGGTCTCAAATCGCAGGCTCAGGCAATCCACTCGCCTTGGCCTCCCTAACTGCTGGAATTATAGGCTGAACCACCAAGCCTAGCAAACAAATTTTTTTTTATTAGTAAACATATTTTTTATACTAAAATTGTGGGCTACAGTTAAGGGTTAGGTATACAAATATGTATCGTTCAGGCACCCTTGCTGATAAGGGGTGTCCCCCGTCCCCAGACAGATATTGACTACCATTAATCCCACTACCCTTGCCCTTCCTGTCCCCCCCATATATTCCCACCACTGTTGATCCTTTTCTTACAGTCTTATGATAGTTGTTCAAGGTCCACTTTTGAGTGAGAACATGTGATACTCAGATCTTTTTTTCTGTGAGAGATCACTCAGTATTATAAACTCTAGTTCCATCCAGGTTGCTGCAAAATTCATGATTTTGTTCTTTTTTTATGGCTGCATAGTATTCCATCATGTATATGTACCACATTTTTTTAATCCAGTCCTCTTTTGATGGACAGCATGGTTGGTTCCAAGTTCTTGCTATTGTGAACAATCCTGCAATAAATGTTTGTGTGTAAGTATGTTTTTTATAGAGTGATGTGAGTTCCTCAGGGTATATTCCCAAGAGGGGGATTGTGGGGTCATATGGGAGATCAATATTTATAGCTTTTAGGAATCACCACACTGCTTTCCACAGAGGTTGCACTAGTTTACACTGCCACCAACAGTATAGAAGTGTTCCCTTTTCACCACATCCTCTCCAGCGTCTGTTATTTTTTGGCCATTCTGACTGGAGTTGGGTGGTATCTCGGTGTAGTTTTAATTTGCATCTTCTTGATGATTAGTGAGGTTGAATATTTCTTCATGTGTCTGTTGGCCACTCGTATGTCTTCTTTTGAGAAGTGTCTGTTCATATCTTTTGCCCACTTTGTAATGAGGTTGTTTCTTTTTTTCTTTTCAGCACATTTGAGTTCCTTCTAGATCCCAGATGTTAGGCCTTTGTCAGACATGGAGTTGGCAAATACTTTTTCCCAGCCTGTGGGCTGTCTCCCTGCTCTTGATTGTTTCTTTGGCTTTGCAGAAGCTTGTCAGTTTAATGAGGTCCCACTTGTCTGTCTTATCTCTTATGGCCCATGTGTTTTGGGTTTTGTTCAGGAATTGGATGCCAGTTCCAATTTCCATAAGGGTGTGTCCTGCATTTTCTAAGGTTCTTATGGTTTGAGGTTTTACATTTATGTCTCTGATCCATTTAGAGTTAATTTTTGTGTATAGGGATAGAAAGGGGTCTTGTTTGAATCTTCTGCATGGGGTCAGTCAGTTTTCCCAGCACCATTTACTGAATAGGTTCTTGTCTCCCCAGTGGTTGGTGGTGGAGGCTTTGTCGAAGATGAGTTGGTTGAGAAATTGAGGTTTTGTTTGTGGAATCTCAATTCTATTTCATTGGTCTATATGTCTGTTCCTGTACCAATACCAAACTGTTTTGATTATTGTAGTTTTATAGTAAAGTTTGAAGTCTGGCAATGTGACAACTCCTGCTTTGTTTGTTTGTTTTTTTCTTTGTTGAGGATTGTTCTGACTATTCTTGATTGGTTGTGTTTCCATATGAATTCCTGTATTGTTTTTTCTAGGTCTAAGAAGAATGTTGCTGGTAACTTGATGAGTATTGCATTAAATCTATAGATTGCCTTAGGTAAGATGGACATCCTCACAATGTTGATTCTTCCAATCCATGATCATGGGATATTTTCCACTTGTTTGGGTAATCTTTGATTTCTTTGAGCAGTGTTTTGTAGTTTTCATTGTAAAGGTCTTTCACGTCTCTGGTTAGGACGATGCCAAGGTGTTACTTTTTTGTGGCTATTGTGAATGGCATTGTGCTTTTTATTTGGGTTTCTGTTTGTTTATTATTGGTGTAAAGAAATGTGATTGTCTTTTGCACATTTATACCCTGAGACTTTGCCAAAGTCCTTTATCCATGCAAGGAGCCTTTGACAGATTATCTTGGGTTTTCAAGGTACACAATTATGTCATCTGCAAATAGAGATAAGTTGGCTTCCTCTTTTCCTATTTGTATACCCCTGATCGTCTTCTCTTTTCTGATTACTCTAGCCAGGACTTCCAATACTGTATTGAACAGGAGGGGAGAGAGTGGGCATCCTTGTCTTGGTTCAGTTTTCAGGGGAAATGCTTCCAATTTTTGTCTGCTTAGGAGTATGCTGGCTGTGGGTTTCTCGTAGATGGCTTTTACTATTTTGAGGTATGTTCCATGTATGCCTAGATGTTCAAAGGCTTTTATCAAGAAGGGGTGCTGGATTTTATCAAAAGTTTTTTCTGCAGCTAATGATATAAACATGTGGCTTTTGTTCTGATGTCTGTTGATGTATTTAATTACATTTATTGTCTTGTGAATGTTGAACCAGACTTGCCTCCCAGGGAGGAAGCCTACTTGATCATGATGGATGATTTTTGAGATGTGTTGTTGAATCTGGTTTGCTAGGATCTTGTTGGGAATTTTGGCATCTATGTTCATCAAAGATAGGTCTGTAGTTCTCTTTCTTTGTTGGGTCTTTACCTGGCTTGGGTATCAATGTGATGTTAGCTTCATAAAATGATTTGTGGAGGGTTCCATCTTTCTCAATCACCTGGAATACTCTCAGTAGAATTGGTATGAGCTCTTTCTTAAATGTCTTATAGAATTCTACTGGAAAGCCATCTGGTCCAGGACTTTTTTTTTGTATGTAGTTTTCTTATTACATGGTCAATTTTCTTGATTGTTATTGGTCTATTTAGGGTCTCGATTTCTTCTTGTTTCAACCTAGGTAGGTTGTGTGATGTCAGAAAGTCTTCCATTTCCTTAAGGTTTTCAAGTTTGTTTCCATACAAGTGTACATAGTAGTATCTTATGTTCTTTTGTATTTCTTCATGGTCAGATGTGACTTCAACTTTTGTGTTTCTGATTGTATTTATTTGGACTTTTTCTCTTTTTTTCTTGGTCAGTCTAGCTAAGGGATCATCTATCTTGTTTACCCTTACAAAGAACCAGCTTTTTGTTTCATTGATTTTGTTGTATTATCTTAATGTCTTCTATCCCTGATTTGGGCTTTTATTTTGGTGATGTGGATTCTTCTGCTGAAGTTAGGGTTTCAGTGGTCTTGCTTTTCCAGCTTCCTAAGGGTGACTTGTTAGGCTGTTAATTTGTTCCTTCCATTTTCTTCATGTGCATTTGTAGAGGTATGAATTCTCCTCTCACTATAGCTTTCATGGCATATCAGAGATTTTGGTAAGATGTTACTTTGTTTTCATTTGTTTCCAGGTATCTTTTCATCTCCTTTTTGATTTCATCATTGACCTGGGAGTTGTTTAGTATCATACTATTTAGTGTGCATGTCTTTGTGGGTTTGGGGGGAACCTTTATGGTATTGATGTTTATTTTTATTCCACTGTGGTCCAAAAAACTGCATGACAAAATTTCAATCTTTTGAAATTGGTTTATGCTTGATTTATGGCCAAGTATGTGGTCAATCTTAGAGTATGTTCCATGTGGTGATGAGTAGAATGTATATTCTGTGGTTGTTGGGTGGAGTGTTCTGTACGTATCAATTAAGTCCATTTGGTCAAGAGTCACACTGAGGTTCCGAATCTCATTGCTGATTTTTTGTCCTGATGATCTGTCTAGGGTTGTGAGTGAGGTATAAAAGTCCCCATCTATGATAGTGTTAGAGTCAATATGTTTTTGGAGTTTTCCTAGAAGATGCTTTATGAAAGTTGGTGTTCCTATGTTGGGTGCATATATGTTTAGGATAGATATTTCTTGTTGATGGAGTGGTTTGCCTGAAAATTTTTTTCCCATCCTCTTACTTTGAGTCTGTGAGTGTCCTTTCTAGTGAGATGGGTCTCTTGAATCCAATATATTGTTGCCTGGTGATATTTTATCCTTCTTACTATTCTATGTCTTTTCAGTGGTGCATTTAGTCCATTCACTTTCAGGCTAATTATTGAAATGTTAGATTTGATACCTATCATGAGGTTTTTATAAGGTTGTTGTCATTCCTCTTTGTTGTCTTTCTTTTGGTTTGGGGGTTGGTTCGTGTGTGTTTTACTCTTTTTCCTGTATTCTTGTGAAGAACGTTGCTTTTCTTTTTTCCTTTTCTTCTGTGTTTAGTACTTTCTTAAGTGTTTCTTGTAGAGGTGGTCTGGTAGCAGCATAAGTTCTTAGGGATTGGATATCTGGGAAAGATTTTAATTCTCCCTCACCGATGAAACTTAGCTTGGCTGGGTAGGTTATTCTTGATTGGAATTGTTTATTTTTTAGAACTTTGAAGATAGGGCTCCAAGCTCTCCTAGCCCGCAGGGTTTCTGTAGATAAATCTGTTGCTGTTCTAATTGGTCTTCCATGGTAGGTTATCTGGCCTTTTTCTCTAGCTGCCTTTAGGAGTTTTCTTTTATACCTACTTTGTTTAGGTGAATTATTATGTGTCTGGGGGTTGGTCTTCTCATTTGTTGTCTTGCAGGGGTTCTCTGAATCTCTTGTGTTTGAATTTTCACATCACTGATGAGGTGAGGAAAGTTTTCTTCAATAATCTCATGAAATGTTTGTTCCAAGGTGGCCTCTGTCTCTCTTTTTGTTTCAGAAAGTCCAATTACTCTTAGGTTTGGTCGCTTGAAGTAATCACTCATCTCTTGGAGGTTTTGTTCTGTCTTTTTAAGCTTCTTTTCTGTGTTTTTGACAGTTTGGGTTAGTTCTATATTTTGGTCCTCAAACTCTGAGACTATTTCTTCTGCTTGGCTAATTCTGCTTTTCATGCTTATAGTTTGTTATTTATTTCATTCACAGTATTCCTTATTACTATTATCTCAGTTATCAACTTCTTCCTAATTTCTTTTTGTCTCTCCTCAATTATTTTTAATCTCTCCATTAATGTCTTGATATCTAGGTTTGTAGTTTGAGACCAGTCATTCTGGGGGCTCTTCATTGTTTGCATTACAAAGTCAGTTATCTCAGTGTCTGCCCTCCCAGGGGTCTAGGAGAGACCCATATTCTTCTTTTGTTTTTTCTGCATTTGTGCAGATTTTTCTCTCTCTCCTTTCCCTCCCCTTCTTTAATTCTGTTTTTCAGGGAAGGTGGGGGTGCTTTTACTTCTTTTGTTTATTCTCTTGTTCTTCCTTATGAGGTTCCTCTGGTTTTGTTCACTTTTGAGGCTGGACTGTGGGTTGGGAGCTGTACTTTTTGCAGTTTTGAGGTTAATTGAGGGGGAAGCTGTGATTCAGAATCTATCTGCCGATCCCAGTAACCACCAACAGGTGTATGGGCACACTGGAACCCATTTCCCACTGCCTTACAATCTGTCCATGCAGCGGGGTGTAGGTTTGCTCCCTGGAACAAAAGGAGATACAAAAAAGGAAAATAATTGAAGGGGGGGTAAGAGGAAGTTAGAGAGAGAGAAGAGTGAGAGGGAAAACAGACATACATACCAACTAGAATGAAAAAGAGACACAAGGTCAGAAAAGAGTGAAAAACAGACACACAAACAAAATTCCCTAAAGCATACCAGTAATCACACAAAGAGAGTCCAATAAAATCATGCCTTTTGATGTGTTTTTCCCCAACACAAACAGGCAGTCTAAATCAAAAAGCAAACAAAAGTGAGCAAAACAAACAGTCAAAACAATAAAATCAAAAAAAGAAACCAGACTAGCTCTGGAATCTTTCCTGAGTGTTTAAAGTCTTTTCAGCCCTGATCTCTTGCCTCTCCCCTTTGCTTTCATTGCAGGAAGACAGATTTACTCCAAGCTTGGGTTGGTTCCCTTGACTTGCTGCCTGAGAGGTCTGTGACAGGGCTGAGTTGCCCGTATCTGATTCAACATAGGCGAGGGCCTTTTGTCTCCTGTTTAGTGATGTTACCTTAGAAACCACAATGGAGTTGCTCATAGATGGGTGAGGCAATGCAAATCTCTTCCTGGAAAATGGCCAAGGTGGGCAGCTCCTCTTTTGTGTATCCTTTCTCTCCACCCGTTGTTTCTCTCCACTCATCTGGGTCTGTGGGCGATCCACTATGATGGGCTGTGGTGGTGTGTTTCCTGTGTCAGGCACCAGAGATCAGCAACACAACTGGCAGCTGGAACTGGTGTGCCACCAGTGGCCTGAGGTGGAAGAGGGAGCTGGGAATTCCCTCTTCTGGAGCTGAGAGCTGAGAGCAACTGATCAGCAACTCCTTAAAATATACTGTTCCTTACACAACCATGGGGTCCCATGCTGAGTGCCTCAGCCAGAGCGGGGACTGGAGCTCCAAAGGGTGGGTGGTGAGCAGTGACAGTGGCTTTGGGCACTTCAGTCAGGAGTGGAGCTGGTATCTCTGAGGGGTGGGTGCCTAGAGCCTCCCTGTGTGACAATGGCTTGAAATAGGACTGGGCGGGGGCCCAGAACCCAGGGTGGGGAGCTGGAATGCTAAGGAGGGAGTGCCCATTCAGGAAGGGAGCTAGCAGTGGCTGAGTGCCAGGCAGATCAGTGTAGCCAGCAAGGGGACCCAGATTTCCACAAGGCGATATCCAAGGGACTCCACAGGTGGCAGCTGGTGGCTTAGGGCCCGGTGAGACGTTGTAGGTGGTTTGGGAGCTGGGATCTCCACACACCCGGGGCCTGGGGCCACCTATCCTGGAGCAGCAGCAGCTGAGGTGACAAAATAGCCGGCCTTGTGTGGGACTGAAGGTCTCCAGGCCTCGGACCGGTGCCACTGGTGGTGGGCAGGGGGATGGGGAAGGAAAGTAAGAGTCGTTTTGGGAACTCACTTTTGGAGAATCTCACAGTCCCACCTACACCATCGCCATCTTACTGGAACTCTAGATGCATGATATTACACCCAGCTATTTTTTATTTTATTGTAGAGATGAGGTCCTGCCAAGTAACCTGTGTTGGTCTCGAACTGTGGGCTCAGGCAATCCACTCATCTCGGCCTTCTTTATTGCTTGGATTACAGGCTGAGCCACTAACCCAGCTAACAAAAAAATTTTTAAGGGTACATAATATTTTGTTGTTTGTATATATGCCACATTCTCTCTATCTATTCATTGAGGGATACTTAGGGTGGTTTCACCTTTTGGCTTTTGTATATAATGTTGCAATAAACATGACCTGAATCCTAGGATAAACTTACTTTTAATTTTTTGAAGAATTTTCATCTTACTTTTCATAATAGCTGCATCATTTTTTCCCCCTAGAAACAATGCACAAAGGTTCCAGTTTTTCCACATTCTTGACAACACTTGTGTTTTTGTTTGTTTGATAGTGGCCATCCTAATGGCTGTGAGGTTGTATGTCATCGTGCTTTCGCTTTGTATTTCTCTCAGCATTGGCCACTTTCAACACCTTTTGAAATGCTTGTTGGGGCAACCCCTTCAGGTCTTCTCCTAATGTGGGAATTTTTCTGTCCTCTTAATAAATCCTGCTTTCTGTTTCCTTATTTTTTTTTTTAGAATACAAATTTAGGTTGTCAGATTTCTTTTTTTTTCTTTAAATTTTTTATTTTTAAATTGTGGAATACAATTAAGGGTTAGATATACAAATATGCAATGTGCAGGTACTCTTCTTGATGAGGTGTGCCTCTAATCCTGCTTTGTGAAAAATAAAAATAAAAAAAGAAATGGTTGTTAGTCATTTGTAGATCTTGGTAGAAGCAAATATTCTATTCTGTGTCCATTTTTAAAATCATGTTATTCAATTTCTGTTGAGATTTAGAAATTATTTACATAATCTGAATTTTAACTTTTATCAAATATGTAAGCTGCAAATGTTTCCTCTCATTTTTTAGAAGCCACATTGCTCCACTGAATGTTTTCCATTGTGTGATGGTTTTTTACTTTGATTCATTAGTCCCATTGTACTTTTTTGTTGCTAATGCTTTTGATGCCAGATCTGAGGAAGCATTGTCAAGATCAGTATCTTACTTTCCATCCCAAATTTGATTTATAGGGGCTTATTTTAAAGTTTTCTATTCTGTTTCATTATCTATTTGTTCCTCTATTCCAGTACCACATTGTTTTTCTTTCTGTAACTTGGTAACATATTTTTGGGGGAGGTTAGTTGGAGGCTCACTCTGTTACTCAGACTGGAGTGCAGTGGCCATCAACATATGACTAGCCTTGATCTATTGTACTCAGGAGATCCTTCTGCCTCAACCTTCCAAGTAGCTGGAATGACAGACATGCGCCACCATGCCCAGCTAAGTTTTTGATTCATTGTATAGATGTGAATGTTAGCAATCCTCTGACCTCAGTCTCCCAGGGTGCTGAGATTATAGCATGCACTGCTACACCCAGCATGTAATATATTTTAAAATCAGGAAGTGTGATGCCTCTAACTTGGCTCCTCTTTGCTACAACTGTTTTGGGTATTTATAATTCTTGAGATCTTAGGTAAATTTTTTTGAGTGGATTATCACCCTCTTGTCCATGCTGGAGTATAGTGGCATGCTCACAGTCACCCCAACGTCAACCTGCTGTGCTCTAGCGATCCTTCCAAGTAGATGGAACTACATGTGCACACTCTCATGCCCGGCTAATTTTTGAGTTTTATTGTAGCGATGGGGTCTCGTCAGGATGCTCAAGCTGGTCCTAACATGCAGGGTCAGACAATCCATTAGCCTCAGCCTCCTAAAGTGCTGTGATTACAGGTTGAGCCACTCAGTCCATCCAGAATTTTTAAAAACTATTTTTGCAAAGAAAAGTATCCTTGGAATTTTCATAGAAATTACATTGAGTTTTATATCACTGTGGGTAGAATTGACAATGATATTAAACTTGTAAATTCTTTTTGAGATGAGGTGTCACTCTGCTCTTTCTGGCTAGAGTGCACAAACATGGTTTCTAGCCTCAACCTCCTGGGCTCAGGTCTTCCCACCTCAGCCTCATGTGTAGTCCTCTGTTTTCTTATTCATCTCTTATCTGGCATTTCTGTTCATTATTGAAAATGGACTATTGAATTTTTTCAGTTTTCTGTGTGTTTTTTGCTTTGTCAATATTTGCTCTATATATTTGGTAACCATGATATAAGTTCCATTAACATCATACTAGCTATACATTCCTAGTATATTGACCTTTTTATATTATACCATTCTTTGCTTATTGTGACAGTTTTTCACTTACTGTGTGATTTTTCTGATACAATGTGGCAATCCTGTCTTCTTTTGGTACTATTTGTGTAGAATGCCATAAATCTCTTTTTTTTTTTGAGTTGGAGTCTCACTCTGTCGCCCAGACTGGAATACAGTGGCTGCTCCCGGCCACCGCAACCTTGACCTGCTGGGCGCCGGTGATCCTTCTGCCTCAGCCTTCCGAGTAGCTGTAACTACAGGTGCATGCTACCACGCCTGGCTGATTTTTTATTTATTGTAGAGATGAGGTCTCACCCAGTTGCCCAGGCGGGTCT